>NW_026609124.1:0-27500 GCF_029499605.1 Hyla sarda | reverse complement strand
CCCCTTCGGCCAATAGTTGCTGGCATTGGGTCGCTGGGTGAGCGCCTTGGAGAGTGGGTGGATCACCATCTCCAACCCCTGACTAAAATCACCCCCACGTTTACACAAGACACTAAGCATGTGATCAATATCTTAGAAAAAATCGTGTGGGATGAGCAGTTGTCATGGGCAACGTGTGATGTTATAGGCTTATATCCATGTATTCCCTGGTCTAAGGGCCTCGAGGCCCTGTCCATCCATATGGAAAAGTTCAGCACATACTCCCCTGGTCTGCGGGAATTTATCACCATCGCCACGGAGTTTTTGCTCAAACACAACTACTTCGTGTTCGATGGTGGTTTCTACCTGCAGACCAGGGGAGCATCAATGGGTGCCAAATATTCCCCGTCTTTTGCAAATATCTACATGTTTCACTGGGAGCAACTTTTTATTTTCAGTGACAAAAATCCATATTATGATAACATACACTGGATCAGTCGCTACATAGACGATTTATTGATAATCTGGAGGGGTACAGAGACACTATTTTCGGAATTTGTTAAGTATATTGGGAATAACAACCTAAATTTGGGGTTTACCTCACATTTTGATAAAAATACAATTAATTTTTTGGACATTTCGTTGATTAGTGGGAGTGATGGCATAGAAATTCGCCCCTATAGAAAAGATACAGCCTCTAACTCCATTCTGTTAGCCTCCTCCTGCCATCCACGACATGTCCTGGATAATATTCCCTATGGCGAATTATGTAGAATAAAACGTAACTGCTCTAGTGAGATACAATTTAAAATTGCAGCAGAGGAACTTCATACTAGATTGGAGCAGAGGGGTTATAGCGAAAAAATACTAAAAAAAGCAGAAATAAGAATAGAAGGACGGGGACGCGAGGAACTAGTATCCTATTCCAGTAGGCATCAGAATAGAAGGGACTCACATAAGGCTGGAGGCAAATCAGCCAAAAATACAATTGAAAATGAAAATGTAAATTCGAGTAAAGATAGACCACCATTTTTCGTGACCTCATACAGTACTCAATTTGGACAGATTAAGAAAATAATAAATAGATATATCCCGGTATTAGAAACAGACCCAATATTAAGAGACTTATTATCAGAAGGTATTTCTATTGTGTCCAGGAGAGGCCCCACTATTGGAACCAGAGTCTCACCCAGTCTATTTATTAGTCAAAAGGAAAGTGTAAAGGACCGGGACTGGTTGAGGAATATAGGTAATCGCAAATGTGGTCATACCAGATGTATCACATGTACATATATGGTGAACACAAATACTGTAACGTCTTGCACAACAAATAGGACATACAATATACATCAATACATCAATTGTAATACTAAATCCATCATATATGTAGCCACATGCATTGCGTGTAATTTGCAATATGTAGGATGTTCGGGGAATTCATTAAAAGTGAGGTTTAGGAAACATATTACGGATGCTAAAAGTAGTTTGACAAACATGTCCATGCTGTCACGTCACTTTAGAGAGTCCCATTCAGGGGACACTACCCATTTACGAGTATTGGGAGTAGAAAAAGTCACCTTAGGACCTAGGGGAGGCGACCTCAGAAAGAAACTATACAATAGAGAGGCACATTGGATGTTCCTCTTGGGAACAAGATTCCCGCAAGGATTAAACAAAAGATTGGATTTAATGTTAACGTGTGCATAAATGGAATAAGTAAATATGGTGGATGTATACAATTTATCCTTAATCATGTAAGTTTAGTCCCCGGTTTAATATGCATTCTTCGTTTCTTGTGCACATATAATAAATTTTGAATTGTTGTAAATTATAGGGGGATGTTCACACGGCGTGATGCACATCATGCGGTTATCGATTTATATATAAAAATATCTCGGATTTTGATGTTTAGATATAGTTTAAAGTGCGTATTTCGGTAAATATGTACCTCTAAACCAATATGAATATCGGTACATATAATAAATTTTGAATTGTCGCAAATTATAGGGGGTTGTTCACATGGTGTGATATACACCATGAGGTTATTGATTTATATATAAAAATATCTCGGATTCTGATGTGTAGATATAGTTTAAATTGCTTATTGCGGTTAAATATGCACCCCTACATCAATATGAATATCGGTAGTATTGGTAGATTAGCCTTTGGACTATTTAAGTTTGAAATATAAATGTTACTTAAAATGTGAAAGCCGCATTGATTGCATCCTTGTGTGAACTCTCTCCGAACGATTAAATGTGATCATGATTCCCAATGCCATGTTTTGTAACCAACTGTTTTTAATTAAGATCCATGTGGTCATGTGACCAAACTCATGTGTATTTTAACCTGCATTATTGAGTGTATGTCTATCTACGACTAAGCACCTGAGGGTGCGAAACGCGTCAGATTGTGTCCTGCCTAAGCGTGTGAATAAAGCCATTGACAAGTTTTACCTGCATCTTCTCGAGTGCCGGACGTTTTCTTTTTTGTGAGAGTTCTACTAAGCCGGGAGCGGTACCGGTGTCCGCAGCACGAGATAGTGCAGCAAACGCGAGAGTGGTGAGCAGCCTGACCCTATCTGCATATATATATATATATATACATATATTTATCTCACAAGAAGGTTCTGCACCTCATATATATATATCACAAGAAGGTCCTGCACATCATATATCACAAGCAGGTCCTGCACCTCATATATATATATATATATATATATATATATATATATATATATATACATATATATATATCACAAGAAGGTCCTGCACTATATATATATATATATATATATATATATATATATATACATATATACATATATAATATATGGTGCAGGACCTTCTTGTGATATACATACATATGAGGTGCAGGCCCTTCTTGTGATATATATAAGGTGCAGGACCTTCTTGTGATTATATATATATATATATATATATATATATATATATATATATATATGAGGTGCAGGACCTTCTTGTGATATATGAGGTGCAGGACCTTCTTGTGATATATATATGATGTGCAGGACCTTCTTGTGATATATGAGGTGCAGGACCTTCTTGTGATATATGAGGTGCATGACCTTCTTGTGATATATGAGGTGCAGGACCTTCTTGTGATATATATATGAGGTGCAGGACCTTCTTGTGATATATGAGGTGCAGGACCTTCTTGTGATATATGAGGTGCAGGACCTTCTTGTGATATATGAGGTGCAGGACCTTCTTGTGATATATGAGGTGCAGGACCTTCTTGTGATATATATATGAGGTGCAGGACCTTCTTGCGATATATGAGGTGCAGGACCTTCTTGCGATATATGAGGTGCAGGACCTTCTTGCGATATTTATAATATGGAAGATTTGCTTCAAGCAGCCATAAATCATGTTCCTTATATATGGGCCGGCATTGGGGACTTCTATTTCCCCCTCGGGCAGAAAGTGTCTATGTAACCCCCCCCCCCCCAACCCCCCCACCCCCGACCATCTCTATGTGACCCGTAGACCGCGTTCCGTCTTCTCATTCACCTTCCGTTGATCTTTTCAGGCTCTTCACGTCTTGTTCCTTCGAGGAGATTTCCGATGATGCCTTTCTCAAGCTTAAACACTTGGAGTACTTGTAAGTCCTGGAAGGACCGTGTATTTCTGTATAGAGGTCCATTGTGGACTGTATATCTGCTGACATGTAGCTGGATATCTCATCCAACTTCTACAAAGGATTATATGGTCCTTGTTCACACAGTATTTTTAATAGTCGATACATTCTAGACAGTAACATTGAATCGGACCTGTCAGCAGGAAAACAGGGGTTAAAATAAACATATGACTAGAGAGGTCAGATTAGGACTAGTCATGGGGACCTTTTTTTATCTTCATGGTCATTTCTAGTGGTGAGATATAAGGCTCAAGTGTCAAGGGGGCGTTCCCCAGTCTGACCAGAGCTCGGTAGGTCCAGTTCCTCGTTATCTAGCGGAGAAGTGGGTGGTGATAAAGAGCACATGGGCGGAGCTTACTGGAGCTCTGGCTAGGAAACTCCCTCTGGGCATTTAAATCTAATTTACATATCAACAAAAAGGCTTTTATAGTACTTGGGGATCTGTTCCTCTGGGATCTGGGACCCACAATGTATAAAAAGAAGCCAAGGTTTTTGTTTTGTTTTTTTACTTTTTTATTATTTCTAAATTTTCTAAATTTCGCAAAACTCAGCAAATAAAGCGAGCATGTCTGACAGCACAGAAACACCATCCAAGTATTATAAGGGGAGTAACACGATGTGGGTAATAAAAGGGGAGTAACACGGGTAATATAAGGGGAGTAACACGGGTAATATAAGGGGAGTAACACGGGTAATATAAGGGGAGTAAAACAATAAGGGTAATGAAAGGGGAGTAACACGATGCAGGAAATATAAGGGTAGTAACACGAGTAATATAAGGGGAGTAACACGAGTAAAATAAGGGGAGTAACATGAGTAATAAAAGGGGAGTAACACGATGCGGGTAATATAAGGGGAGTAATACGGGTAATATAAGGGGAGTAACACGAGTAATATAAGGGGAGTAACACGAGTAATATAAGGGGAGTAACATGAGTAATAAAAGGGGAGTAACACGATGCGGGTAATATAAGGGGAGTAACACGGGTAATATAAGGGGAGTAACACGGGTAATATAAGGGGAGTAAAACAATAAGGGTAATAAAAGGGGAGTAACACGGGTAATATAAGGGGAGTAACACGGGTAATATAAGGGGAGTAAAAAAATGCGGGTAATAAAAGGGGAGTAACACGATGCGGGTAATATAAGGGTAGTAACACGAGTAATATAAGGGGAGTAACACGGGTAATAAAAGGGGAGTAAGACAATGCGGGTAATATAAGGGGAGTAACACGGGTAATATAAGGGGAGTAACACGGGTAATAAAAGGGGAGTAACACGATGCGGGTAATATAAGGGGAGTAACACGGGTAATAAAAGGTGAGTAACATGATGCGGGTAATATAAGGGTAGTAACACGAGTAATATAAGGGGAGTAACACGGGTAATAAAATGGGAGTAAGAAAATGCCGGTAATAAAAGGGGAGTAGCACGATGCGGGTAATATAAGGGGAGTAACACGGGTAATAAAAGGGGAGTAAGACAATGCGGGTAATATAAGGGGAGTAACACGAGTAATATAAGGGGAGTAACACGGGTAATAAAAGGGGAGTAAGACAATGCGGGTAATATAAGGGGAGTAACACGGGTAATATAAGGGGAGTAACACGGGTAATATAAGGGGAGTAACACGGGTAATAAAAGGGGAGTAACACGATGCGGGTAATAAAAGGGGAGTAACACGGGTAATATAAGGGGAGTAGCACGATGGGGGTAATATAAGGGGAGTAACACGGAAATATAAGGGGACTAGCATGATGCGGGTAATATAAGGGGAGTAGCACGATGCGGGTAATATAAGGGGAGTAACACAGGTAATATAAGGGGAGTAACACAGGTAATATAAGGGGAGTAACACAGGTAATATGAGGGGAGTAACACGGTAATATAAGGGGAGTAACACGGTAATATAAGGGAAGTAACATGGTAATATAAGGGGAGTAACACGATGCAGGTAATATAAGGGGAGTAAAACGGTAATATAAGGGGAGTAGCACGATGCGTGTAATATAAGGGGAGTAACACGGTAATATTAGGGAAGTAGCACGGTAATAAAAGGGGAGTAACACGATGCAGGTAATAAAAGGGGAGTAGCACGATGTGGGTAATATAAGGGGAGTAACACGGTAATATAAGGGGAGTAACACGGTAATATAAGGGAAGTAACATGGTAATATAAGGGGAGTAACACGATGCAGGTAATATAAGGAGAGTAACACGATGCGGATAATATAAGGAGAGTAACACGATGCGGGTAATATAAGGAGAGTAACACGATGCGGGTAATATAAGGGGAGTAACACGATGCAGGTATTATAAGGAGAGTAACACGATGCGGGTAATATAAGGAGAGTAACACGATGCGGGTAATATAAGGGGAGTAACACGATGCGGGTAATATAAGGGGAGTAACACGATGCGGGTAATATAAGGGGAGTAACACGATGCGGGTAATATAAGGAGAGTAACACGATGCGGGTAATATAAGGAGAGTAACACGATGCGGGTATTATAAGGAGAGTAACACGATGCGGGTAATATAAGGAGAGTAACACGATGCGGGTAATATAAGGGGAGTAACACGATGCGGGTAATATAAAGGGAGTAACACGATGCGGGTGATATAAGGAGAGTAACACGATGCGGGTATTATAAGGAGAGTAACACGATGCGGGTAATATAAGGAGAGTAACACGATGCGGGTAATATAAGGGGAGTAACACGATGCAGGTATTATAAGGAGAGTAACACGATGCGGGTAATATAAGGGGAGTAACACGATGCGGGTAATAAAAGGGGAGTAACACGATGCAGGTAATAAAAGGGGAGTAGCACGATGTGGGTAATATAAGGGGAGTAACACGGTAATATAAGGGGAGTAACACGGTAATATAAGGGAAGTAACATGGTAATATAAGGGGAGTAACACGATGCAGGTAATATAAGGAGAGTAACACGATGCGGATAATATAAGGAGAGTAACACGATGCGGGTAATATAAGGAGAGTAACACGATGCGGGTAATATAAGGGGAGTAACACGATGCAGGTATTATAAGGAGAGTAACACGATGCGGGTAATATAAGGAGAGTAACACGATGCGGGTAATATAAGGGGAGTAACACGATGCGGGTAATATAAGGGGAGTAACACGATGCGGGTAATATAAGGGGAGTAACACGATGCGGGTAATATAAGGAGAGTAACACGATGCGGGTAATATAAGGAGAGTAACACGATGCGGGTATTATAAGGAGAGTAACACGATGCGGGTAATATAAGGAGAGTAACACGATGCGGGTAATATAAGGGGAGTAACACGATGCGGGTAATATAAAGGGAGTAACACGATGCGGGTGATATAAGGAGAGTAACACGATGCGGGTATTATAAGGAGAGTAACACGATGCGGGTAATATAAGGAGAGTAACACGATGCGGGTAATATAAGGGGAGTAACACGATGCAGGTATTATAAGGAGAGTAACACGATGCGGGTAATATAAGGAGAGTAACACGATGCGGGTATTATAAGGAGAGTAACACGATGCGGGTAATATAAGGAGAGTAACACGATGCGGGTAATATAAGGGGAGTAACACGATGCGGGTGATATAAGGAGAGTAACACGATGCGGGTAATATAAGGAGAGTAACACGATGCGGGTATTATAAGGAGAGTAACACGATGCGGGTAATATAAGGGGAGTAACACGATGCGGGTAATATAAGGGGAGTAACACGATGCGGGTAATATAAGGAGAGTAACACGATGCGGGTAATATAAGGAGAGTAACACGATGCGGGTAATATAAGGAGAGTAACACGATGCGGGTAATATAAGGAGAGTAACACGATGCGGGTAATATAAGGGGAGTAACACGATGCGGGTAATATAAGGAGAGTAACACGATGCGGGTAATATAAGGGGAGTAACACGATGCGGGTAATATAAGGAGAGTAACACGATGCGGGTAATATAAGGAGAGTAACACGATGCGGGTAATATAAGGAGAGTAACACGATGCGGGTAATATAAGGGGAGTAACACGATGCGGGTATTATAAGGAGAGTAACACGATGCGGGTAATATAAGGAGAGTAACACGATGCGGGTATTATAAGGGGAGTAACACGATGCGGGTAATATAAGGGGAGTAACACGATGCGGGTAATATAAGGGGAGTAACACGATGCGGGTAATATAAGGGGAGTAACACGATGCGGGTAATATAAGGAGAGTAACACGATGCGGGTAATATAAGGAGAGTAACACGATGCGGGTAATATAAGGGGAGTAACACGATGCGGGTAATATAAAGGGAGTAACACGATGCGGGTAATATAAGGAGAGTAACACGATGCGGGTAATATAAGGGGAGTAACACGATGCGGGTAATATAAGGAGAGTAACACGATGCGGGTAATATAAGGAGAGTAACACGATGCGGGTAATATAAGGAGAGTAACACGATGCGGGTAATATAAGGAGAGTAACACGATGCGGGTAATATAAAGAGAGTAACACGATGCGGGTAATATAAGGAGAGTAACACGATGCGGGTAATATAAGGAGAGTAACACGATGCGGGTAATATAAGGAGAGTAACACGATGCGGGTAATATAAGGAGAGTAACACGATGCGGGTAATATAAGGAGAGTAACACGATGCGGGTAATATAAGGAGAGTAACACGATGCGGGTAATATAAGGAGAGTAACACGATGCGGGTAATATAAGGGGAGTAACACGATGCGGGTAATATAAGGAGAGTAACACGATGCGGGTAATATAAGGAGAGTAACACGATGCGGGTAATATAAGGGGAGTAACACGATGCGGGTAATATAAAGGGAGTAACACGATGCGGGTAATATAAGGGGAGTAACACGATGCGGGTAATATAAGGGGAGTAACACGATGCGGGTAATATAAGGAGAGTAACACGATGCGGGTAATATAAGGAGAGTAACACGATGCGGGTAATATAAGGGGAGTAACACGATGCGGGTAATATAAAGGGAGTAACACGATGCGGGTAATATAAGGAGAGTAACACGATGCGGGTAATATAAAGGGAGTAACACGATGCGGGTAATATAAGGAGAGTAACACGATGCGGGTAATATAAGGAGAGTAACACGATGCGGGTAATATAAAGGGAGTAACACGATGCGGGTAATATAAGGAGAGTAACACGATGCGGGTAATATAAGGAGAGTAACACGATGCGGGTAATATAAGGAGAGTAACACGATGCGGGTAATATAAAGGGAGTAACACGATGCGGGTAATATAAGGAGAGTAACACGATGCGGGTAATATAAGGAGAGTAACACGATGCGGGTAATATAAGGAGAGTAACACGATGCGGGTAATATAAGGAGAGTAACACGATGCGGGTAATATAAGGGGAGTAACACGATGCGGGTAATATAAGGAGAGTAACACGATGCGGGTAATATAAGGAGAGTAACACGATGCGGGTAATATAAGGGGAGTAACACGATGCGGGTATTATAAGGAGAGTAACACGATGCGGGTAATATAAGGAGAGTAACACGATGCGGGTATTATAAGGGGAGTAACACGATGCGGGTAATATAAGGGGAGTAACACGATGCGGGTAATATAAGGGGAGTAACACGATGCGGGTAATATAAGGGGAGTAACACGATGCGGGTAATATAAGGAGAGTAACACGATGCGGGTAATATAAGGAGAGTAACACGATGCGGGTAATATAAGGGGAGTAACACGATGCGGGTAATATAAAGGGAGTAACACGATGCGGGTAATATAAGGAGAGTAACACGATGCGGGTAATATAAGGGGAGTAACACGATGCGGGTAATATAAGGAGAGTAACACGATGCGGGTAATATAAGGAGAGTAACACGATGCGGGTAATATAAGGAGAGTAACACGATGCGGGTAATATAAGGAGAGTAACACGATGCGGGTAATATAAGGAGAGTAACACGATGCGGGTAATATAAAGAGAGTAACACGATGCGGGTAATATAAGGAGAGTAACACGATGCGGGTAATATAAGGAGAGTAACACGATGCGGGTAATATAAGGAGAGTAACACGATGCGGGTAATATAAGGAGAGTAACACGATGCGGGTAATATAAGGAGAGTAACACGATGCGGGTAATATAAGGAGAGTAACACGATGCGGGTAATATAAGGAGAGTAACACGATGCGGGTAATATAAGGGGAGTAACACGATGCGGGTAATATAAGGAGAGTAACACGATGCGGGTAATATAAGGAGAGTAACACGATGCGGGTAATATAAGGGGAGTAACACGATGCGGGTAATATAAAGGGAGTAACACGATGCGGGTAATATAAGGGGAGTAACACGATGCGGGTAATATAAGGGGAGTAACACGATGCGGGTAATATAAGGAGAGTAACACGATGCGGGTAATATAAGGAGAGTAACACGATGCGGGTAATATAAGGGGAGTAACACGATGCGGGTAATATAAAGGGAGTAACACGATGCGGGTAATATAAGGAGAGTAACACGATGCGGGTAATATAAAGGGAGTAACACGATGCGGGTAATATAAGGAGAGTAACACGATGCGGGTAATATAAGGAGAGTAACACGATGCGGGTAATATAAAGGGAGTAACACGATGCGGGTAATATAAGGAGAGTAACACGATGCGGGTAATATAAGGAGAGTAACACGATGCGGGTAATATAAGGAGAGTAACACGATGCGGGTAATATAAAGGGAGTAACACGATGCGGGTAATATAAGGAGAGTAACACGATGCGGGTAATATAAGGAGAGTAACACGATGCGGGTAATATAAGGAGAGTAACACGATGCGGGTAATATAAGGAGAGTAACACGATGCGGGTAATATAAGGAGAGTAACACGATGCGGGTAATATAAGGAGAGTAACACGATGCGGGTAATATAAGGAGAGTAACACGATGCGGGTAATATAAGGAGAGTAACACGATGCGGGTAATATAAAGGGAGTAACACGATGCGGGTAATATAAGGAGAGTAACACGATGCGGGTAATATAAGGAGAGTAACACGATGCGGGTAATATAAGGAGAGTAACACGATGCGGGTAATATAAGGAGAGTAACACGATGCGGGTAATATAAGGAGAGTAACACGATGCGGGTAATATAAGGAGAGTAACACGATGCGGGTAATATAAGGAGAGTAACACGATGCGGGTAATATAAGGAGAGTAACACGATGCGGGTAATATAAGGAGAGTAACACGATGCGGGTAATATAAAGGGAGTAACACGATGCGGGTAATATAAAGGGAGTAACACGGTAATATAAGGGGAGTGATCCATAGCAGACCAATATATGGAGGGTTAATCCAATTATTCACCAAAAGATCACCGCAGTGATCCACTAATTCCCTAATTTCCCATATATTAAAAAGATATAACTTTATTAATTCACACACTAGATTAAAAAGTCAGGGCGTCTTTCTCTCCTTATGTAGAATTGTCACTGAGTACGATGTAGCTCAATTATTAATTTGCTGTATGCACCTGCAGTGCGCCATCCAGCTAGGAAGAGACACCTCTGTGTTTAAAATCAGATAGCAGCCCCCCTCGACATGTTTCACCGTTCACACGGCTTTGTCAAGAGGCAGTGGGGCTATGAGCAAAAAACGCCGAAACATGGGTTTAAATCACCTCCTATCATGACGTAATTGAACAGGAAGTGCCTCATCTTGATTGGTGGAGATATCATTCCACCAATCGCCAGGCAAGATCTTGATTGATTACTATGCAGTCCTATCATGTTGCCAGTGATTCTACCTATCACCTCTATTGTATCCGATAGTCATGGCAACAGTGTCACATGACTTGTAGCATACCTGCGTCGTGACCCCTGCGTCGGTACTTCACTGTCAGAGATCGCTGTCTGCGCAGTGACCTCTGCGCCAGACCTTGTACTCTCCGGCTGTCTTGATGTGTGCCACGGCGCCTGCGTAGTTGTTTACGCTCAGTCTGGGTGAGTCTATCAAGGATAGTTGCGCAGTGTGATCTGCGCGAACACTTAGTCTCTATTAGTAGTTGCGCAGTGTGATCTGCGCGAACACTTAGTCTCTATTAGTAGTTGCGCAGTGTGATCTGCGCGAACACTTAGTCTCTATTAGTAGTTGCGCAGTGTGATCTGCGCGAACACTTAGTCTCTATTAGTAGTTGCGCAGTGTGATCTGCGCGAACACTTAGTCTCTATTAGTAGTTGCGCAGTGTGATCTGCGCGACTACTTAGTTTCTGTTTATAATAGCGCAGTATGATCTGCGTGAACACTTAGTTTCTGTTAATAATTACGCAGTGTAATCTGCGCGAACACCAGACTGATGGATCAATCTTCATAGGTATGAATGGAGAGTTAACTGAGAATAACAGCGATTATATATCTATTAGGACAGGATATATCATGGGTATTAAACCATCTTGTGGACTGAGTTAAGGCATAAGTTATTTTATCTGACAACGTATAATTCTCTATTATTGGATATAGATGTTATATCGGTGTTATCTAATAGTATGATATAGATATTGTATGAATATTCCAAGGGGCTCCTTGGATTTCCGCGTCTGTCATATAAAATAGACTGATAATCATCAATATTAAGTCTTATACCCCTTCTTTTTTTGGGGGGGGGGGATTCGTCATATTATGCTTGCATTTATAGATTTCTCATATTAACTTGATACATATTCCCTTTTGGGATTTTCCTTTATCCTATATTATTATTTATTTATTATGTTAATATATTTATAAGTGTGTTTGCTGTTAGTCCTTTCTCACTTCTTTTAATGTTCTCATTTAGTCTCTTTTTTCTTTTCCTTTCTTTTCTCTTTTCTTCTTTCTTTTTACAGTATGACGCATCACTAGTGTAGATCAACACTCTTCCATCCGGTAAGTATTGATTCATACGTCAAATATACAACCTTATCTGATTAATGCTGGAAAGAATGGTATCAAATGGCTGCATACTTATCAATATGTTAAGGCTCTTCCTATACAATCGTCTATTGGCTTGTGTGATTGATCCTTATTGTAATAATGTGTCAAAAATAATTAGATCAATGGACGGCAGGTAAGTAATTTAAATAAATGCTGAGAAGGTAAACCCTTCATTCAGGCCACTAGGGCTCAATGTTTTAAGTCTTTGGATCCATCTTGCCTCCTCACGAAGTAATTTCCTATCTAGGTTCCCCCGTCTGGGGCCTAGGGTCATTTTAATCATGCCCCAGAATTTGAGCGTTTGTATGTCCCCTCTGTGGACATCCCTCACATGTTTTGCCAGTGGTGTATCCGTTCCAGTGCGGATGGTGCTCAGATGTTGGGAGATACGTCTCCTTAGTTCTTGTGTGGTTTTACCCAGATATAATTTTGTGCATCCGCACTGGGCGATATACACCACTCCTGAGGTTCGGCAATTTATAAAATGCCTAATGGTGTATTTCCGGTTATCCACTGGGTTTATGAACTCTCTGGTTTTTGGGAGGAAACCACAGAATGAACAATTCCCACATGGATGGGATCCCTTAATGTTCGACTGAAGCCAAGTCCTTTCAGGTTTCTCATAGAATAAACTGTGAACTAAATGTTCACGAATATTCTTTCCCCTCCTATATGTAACTGAGGGGAATGGTGTGATGACTTCTTTCAGGTCTTCATCCACTTCTAAAATGGGCCAAAATTGATGTAATATTTGTAGAACTTGATAATTATTTTCATCGTATGTCCCGATACATCGCACAGTCCTGTTGGTAGAATGAGTTATCGGTTTATTCCTCAGCAATTCCTGTCTGGGGGTATCACGTGCTCTGGCAAATGCTCTGTGGAGTACTTTTTTGGGGTACCCCCTCTTGATAAATTTACTATATAGTATCCTACATTCCTGTAGGAATGCCTCATTGGTTGAGCTATTCCTTTTGGCACGTAGATATTGCCCTATAGGAATGCCTCTCTTGAGGGGGCTAGGATGGAAACTGCCCCACTCAAGGAAGCTATTCGTGGATGTAGGCTTCCTATAGATTCGTGTCTGGATGCTGCCTCCAGGCTCCAGGGAAATCTGTAGATCCAAAAAATTAATCGTAGTACTGTGAATTTCCGAGGTAAAAAACATACCAATATTATTAGTATTGAGTGTAGTAACAAATTGTTTAAAGAGTGCCTCTGTGCCATCCCAAAAAATTAAAACCTCATCAATATAACGCCCAAAATAATATGTGAGAGGTGTAGTCGTGATAAGTGTCAGTGAAAACCATTGTGTTCTCCCACCACCCTAAAAAGAGATTAGCAAAATTTGGTGCACAAGCTGTGCCCATTGCCGTGCCTTTGTGTTGTAAATAAAAATGACCATCAAATGTGAAATAATTATGTGTAAGTAGGAATTGGAGTAGTGATAAAATAAAAGTATTGTGCTCTGTGAACTGTGTCCCTCTAGTGCATAGAAAGTGATCTACAGCCCTTAGACCCAAGTCATGTTGGATGTTGGTATACAGTGCCTCAACATCAAGGCTTGCAACAAAAGTATTAGGTGGAAAAGAGATTTCCTGTAGCCTGGAGACAGCATCACCAGTATCTCTGATATAGGACGGCAGTGTTTGGACAAACGGGGCCAACATTTGGTTAACATAAAGGCTTATCCCTTCTGTGAGGTTCTTCCCATGGCCCCAAACAACAGAAATGGAGATGGGAATTCCTCCATTACATCCTACTCTTCTGCGCTACAATTTACACCATTAATGCAACCACCAATAATAACAACTGCAGCCTAGATAACATCAGCGGGCCAGATATCAAATACAGAAAATCCCCCCCTTTTTTTAGGGGAAGGGGTCCAACTGAGGGACAGGGACAAGTGGGCCTACCCCTCAAGGCAGAAGTAGGTAACATGGATGAGGATGAAATGCAGATATGCAATTTCTCCTCACATATACTCACTAACGAACAAATTCGGTTACTCAAGAAAGGACTGTCCTATACACCCACTCCACGATACGACTCCTTTGAATGGATAAAAGACATGAATTTGTTTGCAAGAAAACTTGCACTTTACAAAGTGCATAAACCGAATGAAACTAATGCACAAGTTAGACAGGACAATCAAGTAGTCAGTGATTTATATGAACTATTGGAGGAAAATGAGGGTAGTGGTGGAGGACCCAATCCACCTTTTTCAGACCTTAAACCTAGGAGTAGGAATACTCCGAATTTCACACAATTCAATAATATTAATATATTTGTTCAGATGGTGAGCACAAAATCGGAGGAGCTAAAACCTAGAAGAGGAAGGAACAACAATCTCACCACCAACGAGAGCCGGGCCCTAATTGAATTAAAAAACAACAAAGAGATTATCATCAAGCCCTCCGATAAGGGGGGCAATATAGTTATCATGAACAAGGTAGACTATCTTGACATGGTACAGCGGTTGATTGGTGATAGGACCACATATCGACGATTGGAGTCCAATCCTACAGAGAAATATACGAATGAACTGAGAGTATTGCTTATGGAAGCAAAAGACCGGGGAATCATTACAGAAGATGAATTGAAATTTATGTTCAACCCCAAATCTACCATTGCTACAATATACGCGCTGCCCAAGATTCACAAAAAGAAAACACCTATCCCAGGACGTCCTATCATTTCAGGAAATGAAAACCTCACAGAAGGGATAAGCCTTTATGTTAACCAAATGTTGGCCCCGTTTGTCCAAACACTGCCGTCCTATATCAGAGATACTGGTGATGCTGTCTCCAGGCTACAGGAAATCTCTTTTCCACCTAATACTTTTGTTGCAAGCCTTGATGTTGAGGCACTGTATACCAACATCCAACATGACTTGGGTCTAAGGGCTGTAGATCACTTTCTATGCACTAGAGGGACACAGTTCACAGAGCACAATACTTTTATTTTATCACTACTCCAATTCCTACTTACACATAATTATTTCACATTTGATGGTCATTTTTATTTACAACACAAAGGCACGGCAATGGGCACAGCTTGTGCACCAAATTTTGCTAATCTCTTTTTAGGGTGGTGGGAGAACACAATGGTTTTCACTGACACTTATCACGACTACACCTCTCACATATTATTTTGGGCGTTATATTGATGAGGTTTTAATTTTTTGGGATGGCACAGAGGCACTCTTTAAACAATTTGTTACTACACTCAATACTAATAATATTGGTATGTTTTTTACCTCGGAAATTCACAGTACTACGATTAATTTTTTGGATCTACAGATTTCCCTGGAGCCTGGAGGCAGCATCCAGACACGAATCTATAGGAAGCCTACATCCACGAATAGCTTCCTTGAGTGGGGCAGTTTCCATCCTAGCCCCCTCAAGAGAGGCATTCCTATAGGGCAATATCTACGTGCCAAAAGGAATAGCTCAACCAATGAGGCATTCCTACAGGAATGTAGGATACTATATAGTAAATTTATCAAGAGGGGGTACCCCAAAAAAGTACTCCACAGAGCATTTGCCAGAGCACGTGATACCCCCAGACAGGAATTGCTGAGGAATAAACCGATAACTCATTCTACCAACAGGACTGTGCGATGTATCGGGACATACGATGAAAATAATTATCAAGTTCTACAAATATTACGTCAATTTTGGCCCATTTTAGAAGTGGATGAAGACCTGAAAGAAGTCATCACACCATTCCCCTCAGTTACATATAGGAGGGGAAAGAATATTCGTGAACATTTAGTTCACAGTTTATTCTATGAGAAACCTGAAAGGACTTGGCTTCAGTCGAACATTAAGGGATCCCATCCATGTGGGAATTGTTCATTCTGTGGTTTCCTCCCAAAAACCAGAGAGTTCATAAACCCAGTGGATAACCGGAAATACACCATTAGGCATTTTATAAATTGCCGAACCTCAGGAGTGGTGTATATCGCCCAGTGCGGATGCACAAAATTATATCTGGGTAAAACCACACAAGAACTAAGGAGACGTATCTCCCAACATCTGAGCACCATCCGCACTGGAACGGATACACCACTGGCAAGACATGTGAGGGATGTCCACAGAGGGGACATACAAACGCTCAAATTCTGGGGCATGATTAAAATGACCCTAGGCCCCAGACGGGGGAACCTAGATAGGAAATTACTTCGTGAGGAGGCAAGATGGATCCAAAGACTTAAAACATTGAGCCCTAGTGGCCTGAATGAAGGGTTTACCTTCTCAGCATTTATTTAAATTACTTACCTGCCGTCCATTGATCTAATTATTTTTGACACATTATTACAATAAGGATCAATCACACAAGCCAATAGACGATTGTATAGGAAGAGCCTTAACATATTGATAAGTATGCAGCCATTTGATACCATTCTTTCCAGCATTAATCAGATAAGGTTGTATATTTGACGTATGAATCAATACTTACCGGATGGAAGAGTGTTGATCTACACTAGTGATGCGTCATACTGTAAAAAGAAAGAAGAAAAGAGAAAAGAAAGGAAAAGAAAAAAGAGACTAAATGAGAACATTAAAAGAAGTGAGAAAGGACTAACAGCAAACACACTTATAAATATATTAACATAATAAATAAATAATAATATAGGATAAAGGAAAATCCCAAAAGGGAATATGTATCAAGTTAATATGAGAAATCTATAAATGCAAGCATAATATGACGAATCCCCCCCCCCCAAAAAAAGAAGGGGTATAAGACTTAATATTGATGATTATCAGTCTATTTTATATGACAGACGCGGAAATCCAAGGAGCCCCTTGGAATATTCATACAATATCTATATCATACTATTAGATAACACCGATATAACATCTAGATCCAATAATAGAGAATTATACGTTGTCAGATAAAATAACTTATGCCTTAACTCAGTCCACAAGATGGTTTAATACCCATGATATATCCTGTCCTAATAGATATATAATCGCTGTTATTCTCAGTTAACTCTCCATTCATACCTATGAAGATTGATCCATCAGTCTGGTGTTCGCGCAGATTACACTGCGTAATTATTAACAGAAACTAAGTGTTCGCGCAGATCATACTGCGCTATTATAAACAGAAACTAAGTAGTCGCGCAGATCACACTGCGCAACTACTAATAGAGACTAAGTGTTCGCGCAGATCACACTGCGCAACTACTAATAGAGACTAAGTGTTCGCGCAGATCACACTGCGCAACTACTAATAGAGACTAAGTGTTCGCGCAGATCACACTGCGCAACTATCCTTGATAGACTCACCCAGACTGAGCGTAAACAACTACGCAGGCGCCGTGGCACACATCAAGACAGCCGGAGAGTACAAGGTCTGGCGCAGAGGTCACTGCGCAGACAGCGATCTCTGACAGTGAAGTACCGACGCAGGGTCACGACGCAGGTATGCTACAAGTCATGTGACACTGTTGCCATGACTATCGGATACAATAGAGGTGATAGGTAGAATCACTGGCAACATGATAGGACTGCATTGTAATCAATCAAGATCTTGCCTGGCGATTGGTGGAATGATATCTCCACCAATCAAGATGAGGCACTTCCTGTTCAATTACGTCATGATAGGAGGTGATTTAAACCCATGTTTCGGCGTTTTTTGCTCATAGCCCCACTGCCTCTTGACAAAGCCGTGTGAACGGTGAAACATGTCGAGGGGGGCTGCTATCTGATTTTAAACACAGAGGTGTCTCTTCCTAGCTGGATGGCGCACTGCAGGTGCATACAGCAAATTAATAATTGAGCTACATCGTACTCAGTGACAATTCTACATAAGGAGAGAAAGACGCCCTGACTTTTTAATCTAGTGTGTGAATTAATAAAGTTATATCTTTTTAATATATGGGAAATTAGGGAATTAGTGGATCACTGCGGTGATCTTTTGGTGAATAATATAAAGGGAGTAGCAAGATGCGGGTAATAAAAGGGGAGTAACACGGTAATATAAGGGGAGTAGCACGATGCGGGTAATATAAGGGGAGTAATACGGGTAATAAAAGGGGAGTAACACGGGTAATAAAAGGGGAGTAACACAATTCTGGTAATATAAGAGGAGTAACACGATGCGGATAATATAAGGGGAGTAACACGATGCAGGTATTATAAGGGGAGTAACACGGGTAATAAAAGGGGAGTAAGACAATGCGGGTAATAAAAGGGGAGTAAGACAATGCAGGTAATAAAAGGGGAGTAACACGAGTAATATAAGGGGAGTAACACGGGTAATAAAAGGGGAGTAAGACAATGCAGGTAATAAAAGGGGAGTAGCACGATGGGGGTAATATAAGGGGAGTAACACGGTAATATAAGGGGACTAGCACGATGCGGGTAATATAAGGGGAGTAGCACGATGCGGGTAATAAAGGGGAGTAACACAGGTAATATAAGGGGAGTAACAAGGTAATATAAGGGGAGTAAACACGATAATATAAGGGAAGTAACACGGTAATATAAGGGGAGTAAAGCAATGCAGGTAATAAAAGGGGAGTAGCACGATGCGGGTAATATAAGGGGAGTAACACAGTAATATAAGGGGAGTAGCACGATGCGTGTAATATAAGGGGAGTAACACGGTAATATAAGGGAAGTAGCGCGATGCGGGTAATATAAGGAAAGTAACACGATGCGGGTAATATAAGGGATTAGCACGATGCGGGTAATATAAGGGGAGTAACACGGTAAATAAAGGGGAGCAGCACGATGCGGGTAATATAAGGGGAGTAACACGGTAATATAAGGGGAGCAGCACGATGCGGGTAATATAAGGTGTGTAATACGGGTAATAAAACGGGAGTAATATAAGGGGAGTAACACAATGCTGGTAATATAAGGGGAGTAACACGATGCGGATAATATAAGGGGAGTAACACGGGTAATAAAAGGGGAGTAAGACAATGCAGGTAATAAAGGGGAGTAACACGATGCGGGTAATATAAGGGGAGTTATACAGGTAATATAAGGGGAGTAATACGGGTAATATAAGGGGAGTAATGCGGATAATATAAGGAGAGTAACATGAGTAATATAAGGGGAGTAACACGGGTAATATAAGGGGAGTAATACTGGTAATATAAGGAGAGTAATACAGGTAATATAAGGGGAGTATTACAGGTAATATAAGGGGAGTAATACGGGTAATATAAGGGGAGTAATACAGGTAATATAAGGGGAGTAATACGGGTAATATAAGGGGAGTAATACGGGTAATACGGAAAATATAAGGGGAGTAATACGGGTAATGTAAGGGGAGTAACACGGGTAATATAAGGAGAGTAATACGGGTAATATAAGGGAAGTAACACGGGTAATATAAGGAGGAGTAATACAGGTAATACAAGGGGAGTAATACAGGTAATATAAGGGGAGTAACACGGGTAATATAAGGAGAGTAACACGGGTAATATAAGGAGAGTAATACAGGTAATATAAGGGGAGTAATACAGATAATATAAGGCGAGTAACACGGGTAATATAAGGGGAGTAATACGGGTAATATAAGGGGAGTAACACGGGTAATAAAAGGGGAGTAACACGGGTAATAAAAGGGGAGTAACACGGGTAATATAAGGGGAGTAACACATGTAATATAAGGGGAATAACACTGTTAATATAAGGGGAGTAACACGATAATATAAGGGAAGTAACACGGTAATATAAGGGGGAGGTAACACGATGCAGGTAATAAAAGGGAGAAGCACGATGCGGGTAATATAAGGGGAGTAACACGGTAATATAAGGAAGAAGCGCGATGCGGGTAATATAAGGAGAGTAACACGATGCGGGTAATATAAGGAGAGTAACACGATGCGGGTAATATAAGGGAGTAGCACGGTAATATAAGGGGAGTAGCACGATGCGGGTAATATAAGGCGAGTAATACGGGTAATAAAAGGGGAGTAACACGGGTAATATAAGGGGAGTAACACAATTCTGGTAATATAAGAGGAGTAACACGATGCGGATAATATAAGGGGCGTAACACGGGTAATAAAAGGGGAGTAAGACAATGCAGGTAATAAAAGGGGAGTAACACGATGCGGGGTAATATAAGGGGAGTAACACGAGTAATAAAAGGGGAGTATCACGAGTAATATAAGGGGAGTAACAAGGGTAAAAAGGGAGTAAGACAATGCGGGTAATATAAGGGGAGTAACACGATGCGGGTAATATAAGGGGAGTAACACGGGTTAATATAAGGGGAGTAGCACGATGCGGGTAATAAAAGGGGAGTAACATGGTAATAGAAGGGGAGTAATACGGGTGATATAAGGGGAGTAACACGATGCTGGTAATATAAGGGGAGTAACACGATGCAGGTATTATAAGGGGAGTAACACGGGTAATAAAAGGGGAGTAACACGGGTAATATAAAGGGAGTAATACGGTTACTATAAGGGGAATAACACGGGTAATATAAGGAGAGTAATACGGGTAATATAAGGGGAATAACACGGGTAATATAAGGGGAGTAACACAGGTAATATAAGGGAGTAATACGGTTACTATAAGGGGAATAACACGGGTAATATAAGGAGAGTAATACGGGTAATATAAGGGGAATAACACGGGTAATATAAGGGGAGTAACACAGGTAATATAAGGGAGTAATACGGTTACTATAAGGGGAATAACACGGGTAATATAAGGAGAGTAATACGGGTAATATAAGGGGAATAACACGGGTAATATAAGGGGAGTAACACAGGTAATATAAGGGAGTAATACGGGGTAATATAAGGGGAGTAACACGGGGGTAATATAAGGGGAGTAACACGGGTAATATAAGGGGAGTAATACGGGTAATATAAGGGGAATAACACGGGTAATATAAGGGGAGTAATACAGGTAATGTAAGGGGAGTAATACGGGTAATATAATGGGATAAATATGGGTAATATAAGGGGAGTAATACAGGTAATATAAGGGGAGTAATAAAGGTAATATAAGGGGAGTAATACAGGGAATATAAGGGGAGTAATATGGATAATATAAGGAGAGTAATACGGGTAATATAAGGGGAGTAATACGGGTAATATAAGGGGAGTAATACGGGTAATATAAGGTGAATAACATGGGTAATATAAGGGGAGTAACACGGGTAATATAAAGGGAATAACACGGGTAATATAAGGAGAGTAATACAGGTAATATAAGGGGAGTAATACGGGTAATATAGGGGGAATAACACGGGTAATATAAGGGGAATAACACGGGTAATATAAGGGAGTAATACAGGTAATATAAGGGGAGTAATACGGGTAATATAAGGGGAGTAATACGGGTAATATAAGGGAGTAATACGGGTAATATAAAGAGAGTAATACAGGTAATATAAGGGGAGTAACACGAGTAATATAAGGGGAGTAACACGGGTAATATAAGGGGAGTAATACGGGTAATATAAGGAGAGTAATACAGGTAATATAAGGGGGGTAATACAGGTAATATAAGGGGAGTAATACAGGTAATATAAGGGGAGTAAAACGGGTATATAAGTGGAGTAATACGGGTAATATAAGGGGAGTAATACAGGTAATATAAGGGGAGTAATACGGGTAATACGGAAAATATAAGGGGGAGTAATACGGGTAATATAAGGGAAGTAACATGGGTAATATAAGGAGAGTAATACGGGTAATATAAGGAGAGTAATACGGGTAATATAAGGAGAGTAATACAGGTAATATAAGGGGAGTAATACAGGTAATATAAGGGGAGTAATACGGGTAATATAAGGGGAGTAACACAGGAAATATAAGGAGAGTAACACGGGTAATATAAGGGGAGTAATACGGGTAATATAAGGAGAGTAATACGGGTAATGTAAGGGGAGTAACACGGGTAATATAAGGAGAGTAATACAGGTAATATAAGGGAAGTAAACGGGTAATATAAGGGAGAGTAACATGGGTAATATAAGGGAAGTAACACGGGTAATATAAGGGAAGTAACACGGTAATATAAGGAGAGTAATACAGGTAATATAAGGGAAGTAATACAGGTAATATAAGGGGAGTAATATGGATAATATAAGGCAAGTAACACGGGTAATATAAGGGGAGTAACACAGGTATTATAAGGGGAGTAATACGGGTAATATAAGGGGAGTACACGGGTAATATAAAGGGAATAACACGGGTAACATAAGGGGAGTAATACGGGTAATATAAGGGGAATAACATGGGTAATATAAGGGGAATAACACGGGTAATATAAGGGGAGTAACACGAGTAATATAAGGGAGTAACACGGGTAATATAAAGGGAGAGTAACACGGGTAATATAAGAGAGAGTAATACGGGGTGATATATAAGGGGAGTAACACTGGTAATATAAGGAGAGTAATACGGGTAATATAAGGGGAGTAATGCGGGTAATATAAAGAGAGTAATACGGGTAATATAAGGGGAGTAATACAGGTAATATAAGGGGAGTAACACGGGTAATATAAGGGGAGTATCACGGGTAATATTAGGAGAGTAATACGTTAATATAAGGAGAGTAATACAGGTAATATAAGGAGAGTAATACAGATAATATAAGGGGAGCAATACAGATAATATAAGGGGAGTAATACGGATAATATAAGGAGAGTAACACGGGTTATATAAGGAGAGTATCACGGGTGATATAAGGAGAGTAATACAGGTAATATAAGGAGAGTAATACAGATGATATAAGGGGAGTAATACGGGTAATATAAGGGGAGTAATACCGGTAATATAAGGGGAGTAATACGGGTAATATAAGGGGAGTAACACGGGTAATATAAGGGGAGTAATATGGGTAATATAAGGGGGAGTAACACGGGTAATATAAGGGGAGTAACACGGGTAATATAAGGAGAGTAACACGGGTAATATAAGGGGAGTAATATGGGTAATATAAGGGGAGTAACACGGGTAATATAAGGGGAGTAACACGGGTAATATAAGGAGAGTAACACGGGTAATATAAGAGAGTAATACGGGTAATATAAGGGGAGTAATATGGGTAATATAAGGGGAGTAACACGGGTAATATAAGGGGAGTAACACGGGTAATATAAGGGGAGTAATATGGGTAATATAAGGGGAGTAACACGGGTAATATAAGGGGAGTAACACGGGTAATATAAGGAGAGTAACACGGGTAATATAAGGAGAGTAATACGGGTAATATAAGGGGAGTAATACAGGTAATACGGATAATATAAGGGGAGTAACACGATGCGAGTAATATAAGGGGAGTAGAGGCATAATCCTCCCATCATCTGTGATTAGTCCTTTATAGTCCTATATATTTGTATAATCCTCCCATCATCTGTGATTAGTCCTTTATAGTCCTATATATTGTATAATCCTCCCATCATCTGTGATTAGTCCTTTATAGTCCTATATATTTTATAATCCTCCCATCATCTGTGATTAGTCCTTTATAGTCCTATATATTTTATAATCCTCCATCATCTGTGATTAGTCCTTTATAGTCCTATTTCTTTTATAAACCAGTGTCATTAACTTCTCCAGGTTCATTGAAAACAACAATATTAAGAAAATATCTTTGAATGCGTTCCGGGTCTGCGGTCCCTGATCCACCTGTGAGTATGAGGGAGAGGGAGGGAGGGGGGATGAGTATGAGGGGGAGGGAGGGAGGGGGGGATGAGTATGAGGGGGAGGGAGGGAGGGGGGATGAGTATGAGGGGGAAAGAGGGAGGGGGGGATGAGTATGAAGGGGAGGGAGGGGGATGAGTATGAGGGGGAGGGAGGGGGGGATGAGTATGAGGGCCGGGGGGGATGATGATGAGGGCCAGGGGGGATGATTATGAGGGCCGGGGGGACAGAGTATGAGGGCTGGGGGAGAGGCGGTGGAATGAGTATGAGGGCTCGGGGGGAGGGAAGGGGGAAGAGTATGAGGACTCGGGGGGGGGGGGGGTTGGAGGCGATGGGGATGAGTAGGAGGGCTCGGGGGGGGAGGGATGAGTTTAAGGGAGAGGGGAGGGGGATATGTATGAGGACTCGGGGGGGGGGCGGTATGGGTGGAGTATGAGGGCTCGGGGGAGGGATGGGGATGAGTTTAAGCATCGGGAGGGGATGAGTAGATGTGTCCAGGGGGAGGGGGGATGAGTATAAGCGTTCTGGGGGGGGGGGGGAATGAGTATAAGTGTATGGGGGGAAGGGGGGTGAGTATTAGGGCTCGGGGGGGGAGAGGGCATGATGAGTATTAGGGCTTGGGGGGGATGAGTATGAGAGTTTGGGGGAAGAGAGGGAGGAGGAGTATTAGGGCTCAGACGGAGGTGGGGATAAGTATGAGGGCTCGGGGGGGGGGAGTTGAGTATGAGGGGGGAGGGAGGGGGGATGAGTATGAGGGGGGGAGGGAGGGGGATGAGTATGAGGGGGAGGCAGGGAGGGGGGGATTGAGTATGAGGGGGAGGGAGGGAGGGGGGGGATGAGTATGAGGGGGGAGGGGAGGGAGGGGGGGATGAGTATGAGGGGGAGGGAAGGAGGGGGGGATGAGTATGAGGGGGAGGGAGGGAGGGGGGGATGAGTATGAGGGGGGAGGGAGGGAGGGGGGGATGAGTATGAGGGGGAGGGAGGGAGGGGGGGATGAGTATGAGGGGGAGGGAGGGAGGGGGGATGAGTATGAGGGGGAGGGGGGGAGGGGGGATGAGTATGAGGGGGGAGGGGGGATGAGTATGAGGGGGAGGGGGGGATGAGTATGAGGGGGAGGGAGGGGGGATGAGGAGGGGGGATGAGTATGAGGGGGAAGGGAGGGGGGATGAGTATGAGGGGGGAGGGGGGGGTGAGTATGAGGGGAGGAGGGGGATGAGTATGAGGGGGGAGGGAGGGGGATGAGTATGAGGGGGAGAGAGGGAGGGGGATGAGTATGAGGGGGAGGGAGGGAGGGGGATAAGTATGAGGGAGGAGGGAGGGGGGATGAGTATGAGGAGAGGGGGGATGAGTATGAGGGGGAGGGAGGGGGGATGACTATGAGGGGGAGGGAGGGAGGGGGGATGAGTATGAGGGGGAGGGAGGGAGGGGGGATGAGTATGAGGGGGAGGGAGGGAGGGGGGGATGAGTATGAGGGGGAGGGAGGGAGGGGGGGATGAGTATGAGGGGGAGGGAGGGAGGGGGGATGAGTATGAGGGGGAGGGAGGGAGGGGGGATGAGTATGAGGGGGGAGGAGGGAGGGGGGATGAGTATGAGGGGGAGGGAGGGAGGGGGGGATGAGTATGAGGGGGAGGGAGGGAGGGGGGGATGAGTATGAGGGGGAGGAGGGAGGGGGGATGGGTATGAGGGGGAGGGAGGGAGGGGGGGATGGGTATGAGGGGGAGGGAGGGAGCGGGGATGGGTATGAGGGGGAGGGAGGGAGCGGGGGATGGGTATGAGGGGGAGGGAGGGAGCGGGGGGATGAGTATGAGGGGGAGGGAGGGAGCGGGGGATGAGTATGAGGGGGAGGGAGGGAGCGGGGGATGAGTATGAGGGGGAGGGAGGGAGCGGGGGATGAGTATGAGGGGGAGGGAGGGAGCGGGGGATGAGTATGAGGGGGAGGGAGGGAGCGGGGGATGAGTATGAGGGGGAGGGAGCAGGGGATGAGTATGAGGGGGAGGGAGGGGGGATGAGTATGAGGGGAGGGAGGGAGGGGGGATGAGTATGAGGGGGGAGAGAGGGGAGGGGGGATGAGTAGGAGGGGGAGGGAGGGGGGGGATGAGTAGGAGGGGGAGGGAGGGGGGGGGAATGAGTGTGAGGGGGAGGGAGGGAGGGGGGATGAGTGTGAGGGGGGAGGGAGGGGGGATGAGTGTGAGGGGGAGGGAAGGAGGGGGATGTGTATGAGGAGGGGAGGGGGGATGTGTATGAGGGGGGGAGGGGGGATGAGTATGAGGAGGGAGGGAGGGGGGATGAGTATGAGGGGGAGGGAGGGGGGGATGAGTATGAGGGGGGAGGATGGGAGGGGGGGATGAGTATGAAGGGGGAGGGAGGGAGGGGGGATGAGTATGAGGGGGAGGGAGGGAGGGGGGGATGAGTATGAGGGGGAGGGAGGGAGGGGGGGATGAGTATGAGGGGAGGGAGGGAGGGGGGATGAGTATGAGGGGGAGGGAGGGGGGATGAGTTTGAGGGGGGGGAGGGGGGTTGAGTATGAGGGGGGGGGAGGGGGGATGAGTATGAGGGGAGGAGGGAGGGGGGGGATGAGTATGAGGGGGAGGGAGGGGGGGATGAGTATGAGGGGGAGGGAGGGGGGGATGAGTATGAGGGAGGGGGGTTGAGTAGGGAGGGGGGAGAGTTGAGGGGGTGGGAGGGAGGGGGGATGGGTATGAGGGGGAGGGAGGGAGGGCGGGATGAGTATGAGGGGGAGGAGGGGAGGGGGATGAGTATGAAGGGGAGGGAGGGGGGGATGAGTATGAGGGGAGGAAGGGAGGGGGGATGAGTATGAAGGGGAGGGGGGATGAGTATGAGGGGGAGGGGGGATGAGTATGAGGGGGAGGGGGGGATGAGTATGAGGGGTAGGGAGGGGGGGATGAGTATGAGGGGGAGGGAGGGGGTATGAGTATGAGGGGGAGGGAGGGAGGGAGGGGGGATGAGTATGAGGGGGAGGGAGGGGGGATGAGTATGAGGGGGAGGGAGGGGGGATGGAGTATGAGGGGGAGGGAGGGGGGATGAGTATGAGGGGGTGGGAGGGGGATGAGTATGAGGGGGAGGAGGGGGGGATGGTATGAGGGGAGGAGGGGGGGATGAGTATGAGGGGGGAGGGAGGGGGGGATGAGTACTGAGGGGGGGGAGGGGGGGATGAGTATGAGGGGGAGGGAGGGGGGGGATGAGTATTGAGGGGAGGGAGGGGGGATGAGTAT
>NW_026609123.1:0-40696 GCF_029499605.1 Hyla sarda | reverse complement strand
GGGAGGACATACTGCACGGACTGGGGATGATTTCTATATGTGTGAAGGGGGAGGACATACTGCACGGACTGGGGATGATCTCTATATGTGTGAAGGGGGAGGACATACTGCACAGACTGGGGATGATTTCTATGTGTGAAGGGGGAGGACATACTGCACGGACTGGGGTTGATTTCTATATGTGTGAAGGGGGAGGACATACTGTACGGACTGGGGATGATTTCTATATGTGTGAAGGGGGAGGACATACTGCACGGACTGGAGATGATCTCTATGTGTGAAGGGGAGGACATACTGTACGGACTGGGGATGATCTCTATATGTGTGAAGGGGGAGGACATACTGCATGGACTGGGGATGATCTCTATATATGTGAAGGGGGAGGACATACTGCAGGGAGTGAGGATGATCTCTATATGTGTGAAGAGGGAGGACATACTGCATGGACTGGGGATGATTTCTATATGTGTGAAGGGGAGGACATACTGCACGGATTGGGGATGATTTCTATATGTGTGAAGGGGGAGGACATACTGTACGGACTGGGGATGATTTCTATGTGTGAAGGGGGAGGACATACTGCACGGACTGGGGATGATTTCTATATGTGTGAAGGGGGAGGACATACTGTACGGACTGGGGATGATTTCTATGTGTGAAGGGGGAGGACATACTGCACGGACTGGGAATGATCTCTATGTGTGTGAAGGGGACATACTGCACGGACTGGGGATGATTTCTATATGTGTGAAGGGGGAGGACATACTGCACGGACTGGGGATGATTTCTATATGTGTGAAGGGGGAGGACATACTGCATGGACTGAGGATGATCTCTATATGTGTGAAGGGGGAGGACATACTGTACGGACTGGGGATGATTTCTATATGTGTGAAGGGGGAGGACATACTGCACGGACTGGGGATGATTTCTATATGTGTGAAGGGGGAGGACATACTGCACGGACTGGGGATGATTTCTATATGTGTGAAGGGGGAGGACATACTGCATGGACTGAGGATGATCTCTATATGTGTGAAGGGGGAGGACATACTGTACGGACTGGGGATGATTTCTATATGTGTGAAGGGGACATACTGCACGGACTGGGGATTATTTCTATATGTATGAAGGGGGAGGACATACTGCACGGACTGGGGATGATTTCTATATGTGTGAAGGGGGAGGACATACTGCACGGACTGGGGATGATTTCTATATGTGTGAAGGGGGAGGACATACTGCACGGACTGGGGATGATTTCTATATGTGTTAAGGGGGAGGACATACTGCACGTACTGGGGATGATTTCTATATGTGTGAAGGGGGAGGACACACTGCACTGACTGGGGATGATTTCTATATGTGTGAAGGGGGAGGACACACTGCACGGACTGGGGATGATTTCTATATGTGTGAAGGGGGAGGACATACTGCATGGACTGAGGATGATTTCTATGTGTGAAGGGGGAGGACATACTGCACAGGCTGGGGATGATTTCTATATGTGTGAAGGGGGAGGACATACTGCACAGACTGGGGATGATTTCTATATGTGTGAAGGGGGAGGACACACTGCACAGACTGGGGATGATTTCTATATGTGTGAAGGGGGAGGACATACTGCACGGACTGGGGATGATCTCTGTGTGTGAAGGGGACATACTGCACGGACTGGGGATGATTTCTATATGTGTGAAGGGGGAGGACATACTGCATGGACTGGGGATGATCTCTATATATGTGAAGGGGGAGGACATACTGCAGGGAGTGAGGATGATCTCTATATGTGTGAAGGGGGAGGACATACTGCACGGAATGGGAATGATTTCTATATGTGTGAAGGGGGAGGACATACTGCACGGACTGGGGATGATTTCTATATGTGCGAAGGGGGAGGACATACTGCACGGACTGGGGATGATTTCTATATGTGAAGGGGGAGGACGGACTGGGGATGATTTCTATATGTGTGACGGAGGAGGACATACTGCACGGACTGGGGATGATTTCTATATGTGTGAAGGGGGAGGACATACTGCACGGACTGAGGATGATTTCTATATGTGTGAAGGGGGAGGACATACTGCACGGACTGGGGATGATTTCTATATGTGTGAAGGGGGAGGACATACTGCATGGACTGGGGATGATTTCTATATGTGTGAAGGTGAGGACATACTGCACGGACTGGGGATGATTTCTATATATGTGAAGGGGGAGGACATACTGCACAGACTGGGGATGATTTCTATATGTGTGAAGGGGGAGGACATACTGCACAGACTGGGGATGATCTCTATATGTGTGAAGGGGGAGGACATACTGCATGGACTGGGGATGATTTCTATATGTGTGAAGGGGAGGACATACTGCACGGACTGGGGATGATTTCTATATGTGTGAAGGGGGAGGACATACGGCACGGACTGGGGATGATTTCTATATGTGTGAAGGGGGAGGACATACTGCATGGACTGGGGATGATTTCTATATGTGTGAAGGGGGAGGACATACTGCACGGACTGGGGATGATTTCTATATGTGTGAAGGGGGAGGACATACTGCACGGACTGGGGATGATTTCTATATGTGTGAAGGAGGAGGACATACTGCACGGACTGGGGATGATTTCTTTATGTGTGAAGGGGGAGGACATACTGCACGGACTGGGGATGATTTCTATATGTGTGAAGGGGGAGGACACACTGCACGGACTGGGGATGATTTCTATATGTGTGAAGGGGGAGGACACACTGCACGGACTGGGGATTATTTCTATATGTGTGAAGGGGGAGGACATACTGCACGGACTGGGGATGATTTCTATATGTGTGAAGGGGGAGGACACACTGCACGGACTGGGGATGATTTCTATATGTGTGAAGGGGGAGGACATACTGCACGGACTGGGGATGATTTCTATATGTGTGAAGGGGGAGGACACACTGCACGGACTGGGGATGATTTCTATATGTGTGAAGGGGACATACTGCACGGACTGGGGATTATTTCTATATGTATGAAGGGGGAGGACATACTGCACGGACTGGGGATGATTTCTATATGTGTGAAGGGGGAGGACATACTGCACGGACTGGGGATGATTTCTATATGTGTGAAGGGGGAGGACATACTGCACGGACTGGGGATGATTTCTATATGTGAAGGGGAGGACACACTGCACGGACTGGGGATGATTTCTATATGTGTGAAGGGGGAGGACATACTGCACGAACTGGGGATGATTTCTATATGTGTGAAGGGGGAGGACATACTGCACAGACTGGGGATGATTTCTATATGTGTGAAGGGGGAGGACATACTGCACGGACTGGGGATGATCTCTATGTGTGTGAAGGGGACATACTGCACGGACTGGGGATGATTTCTATATGTGTGAAGGGGGAGGACATACTGCATGGACTGGGGATGATTTCTATGTGTGTGAAGGGGGAGGACATACTGCACGGACTGGGGATGATCTCTATGTGTGTGAAGGGGACATACTGCACGGACTGGGGATGATTTCTATATGTGTGAAGGGGGAGGACATACTGCATGGACTGGGGATGATCTCTATGTGTGAAGGGGGAGGACATACTGCACGGACTGGGGATGATTTCTATATGTGAAGGGGGAGGACATACTGCACGGACTGGGGATGATTTCTATATGTGCGAAGGGGGAGGACATACTGCACGGACTGGGGATGATTTCTATATGTGAAGGGGGAGGACACACTGCACGGACTGGGGATGATTTCTATATGTGTGAAGGGGGAGGACATACTGCACGGACTGGGGATGATTTCTATATGTGTGAAGGGGGAGGACATACTGCACGGACTGGGGATGATTTCTATATGTGTGAAGGGGGAGGACATACTGCACGGACTGGGGATGATCTCTATATGTGTGAAGGGGGAGGACATACTGCACGGACTGGGGATGATTTCTATATGTGTGAAGGGGGAGGACATACTGCACTGACTGGGGATGATTTCTATATGTGTGAAGGGGGAGGACATACTGCACGGACTGGGGATGATCTCTATATGTGTGAAGGGGGAGGACATACTGCACAGACTGGGGATGATTTCTATGTGTGAAGGGGGAGGACATACTGCACGGACTGGGGATGATTTCTATATGTGTGAAGGGGGAGGACATACTGTACGGACTGGGGATGATTTCTATATGTGTGAAGGGGGAGGACATACTGCACGGACTGGGGATGATCTCTATGTGTGAAGGGGAGGACATACTGTACGGACTGGGGATGATCTCTATATGTGTGAAGGGGGAGGACATACTGCATGGACTGGGGATGATCTCTATATATGTGAAGGGGGAGGACATACTGCAGGGAGTGAGGATGATCTCTATATGTGTGAAGAGGGAGGACATACTGCATGGACTGGGGATGATTTCTATATGTGTGAAGGGGAGGACATACTGCACGGATTGGGGATGATTTCTATATGTGTGAAGGGGGAGGACATACTGCATGGATTGGGGATGATTTCTATATGTGTGAAGGGTGAGGACATACTGCACGGACTGAGGATGATTTCTATATGTGTGAAGGGGGAGGACATACTGCACGGACTGGGGATGATTTCTATATGTGTGAAGGGGGAGGACACACTGCACGGACTGGGGATGATTTCTATATGTGTGAAGGGGGAGGACATACTGCATGGACTGAGGATGATTTCTATGTGTGAAGGGGGAGGACATACTGCACAGGCTGGGGATGATTTCTATATGTGTGAAGGGGGAGGACATACTGCACAGACTGGGGATGATTTCTATATGTGTGAAGGGGGAGGACACACTGCACAGACTGGGGATGATTTCTATATGTGTGAAGGGGGAGGACATACTGCACGGACTGGGGATGATCTCTGTGTGTGAAGGGGACATACTGCACGGACTGGGGATGATTTCTATATGTGTGAAGGGGGAGGACATACTGCATGGACTGGGGATGATCTCTATATATGTGAAGGGGGAGGACATACTGCAGGGAGTGAGGATGATCTCTATATGTGTGAAGGGGGAGGACATACTGCACGGAATGGGAATGATTTCTATATGTGTGAAGGGGGAGGACATACTGCACGGACTGGGGATGATTTCTATATGTGCGAAGGGGGAGGACATACTGCACGGACTGGGGATGATTTCTATATGTGAAGGGGGAGGACGGACTGGGGATGATTTCTATATGTGTGACGGAGGAGGACATACTGCACGGACTGGGGATGATTTCTATATGTGTGAAGGGGGAGGACATACTGCACGGACTGAGGATGATTTCTATATGTGTGAAGGGGGAGGACATACTGCACGGACTGGGGATGATTTCTATATGTGTGAAGGGGGAGGACATACTGCATGGACTGGGGATGATTTCTATATGTGTGAAGGTGAGGACATACTGCACGGACTGGGGATGATTTCTATATATGTGAAGGGGGAGGACATACTGCACAGACTGGGGATGATTTCTATATGTGTGAAGGGGGAGGACATACTGCACAGACTGGGGATGATCTCTATATGTGTGAAGGGGGAGGACATACTGCATGGACTGGGGATGATTTCTATATGTGTGAAGGGGAGGACATACTGCACGGACTGGGGATGATTTCTATATGTGTGAAGGGGGAGGACATACGGCACGGACTGGGGATGATTTCTATATGTGTGAAGGGGGAGGACATACTGCATGGACTGGGGATGATTTCTATATGTGTGAAGGGGGAGGACATACTGCACGGACTGGGGATGATTTCTATATGTGTGAAGGGGGAGGACATACTGCACGGACTGGGGATGATTTCTATATGTGTGAAGGAGGAGGACATACTGCACGGACTGGGGATGATTTCTTTATGTGTGAAGGGGGAGGACATACTGCACGGACTGGGGATGATTTCTATATGTGTGAAGGGGGAGGACACACTGCACGGACTGGGGATGATTTCTATATGTGTGAAGGGGGAGGACACACTGCACGGACTGGGGATTATTTCTATATGTGTGAAGGGGGAGGACATACTGCACGGACTGGGGATGATTTCTATATGTGTGAAGGGGGAGGACACACTGCACGGACTGGGGATGATTTCTATATGTGTGAAGGGGGAGGACATACTGCACGGACTGGGGATGATTTCTATATGTGTGAAGGGGGAGGACACACTGCACGGACTGGGGATGATTTCTATATGTGTGAAGGGGACATACTGCACGGACTGGGGATTATTTCTATATGTATGAAGGGGGAGGACATACTGCACGGACTGGGGATGATTTCTATATGTGTGAAGGGGGAGGACATACTGCACGGACTGGGGATGATTTCTATATGTGTGAAGGGGGAGGACATACTGCACGGACTGGGGATGATTTCTATATGTGAAGGGGAGGACACACTGCACGGACTGGGGATGATTTCTATATGTGTGAAGGGGGAGGACATACTGCACGAACTGGGGATGATTTCTATATGTGTGAAGGGGGAGGACATACTGCACAGACTGGGGATGATTTCTATATGTGTGAAGGGGGAGGACATACTGCACGGACTGGGGATGATCTCTATGTGTGTGAAGGGGACATACTGCACGGACTGGGGATGATTTCTATATGTGTGAAGGGGGAGGACATACTGCATGGACTGGGGATGATTTCTATGTGTGTGAAGGGGGAGGACATACTGCACGGACTGGGGATGATCTCTATGTGTGTGAAGGGGACATACTGCACGGACTGGGGATGATTTCTATATGTGTGAAGGGGGAGGACATACTGCATGGACTGGGGATGATCTCTATGTGTGAAGGGGGAGGACATACTGCACGGACTAGGGATGATTTCTATATGTGAAGGGGGAGGACATACTGCACGGACTGGGGATGATTTCTATATGTGCGAAGGGGGAGGACATACTGCACGGACTGGGGATGATTTCTATATGTGAAGGGGGAGGACACACTGCACGGACTGGGGATGATTTCTATATGTGTGAAGGGGGAGGACATACTGCACGGACTGGGGATGATTTCTATATGTGTGAAGGGGGAGGACATACTGCACGGACTGGGGATGATTTCTATATGTGTGAAGGGGGAGGACATACTGCACGGACTGGGGATGATCTCTATATGTGTGAAGGGGGAGGACATACTGCACGGACTGGGGATGATTTCTATATGTGTGAAGGGGGAGGACATACTGCACTGACTGGGGATGATTTCTATATGTGTGAAGGGGGAGGACATACTGCACGGACTGGGGATGATCTCTATATGTGTGAAGGGGGAGGACATACTGCACAGACTGGGGATGATTTCTATGTGTGAAGGGGGAGGACATACTGCACGGACTGGGGATGATTTCTATATGTGTGAAGGGGGAGGACATACTGTACGGACTGGGGATGATTTCTATATGTGTGAAGGGGGAGGACATACTGCACGGACTGGGGATGATCTCTATGTGTGAAGGGGAGGACATACTGTACGGACTGGGGATGATCTCTATATGTGTGAAGGGGGAGGACATACTGCATGGACTGGGGATGATCTCTATATATGTGAAGGGGGAGGACATACTGCAGGGAGTGAGGATGATCTCTATATGTGTGAAGAGGGAGGACATACTGCATGGACTGGGGATGATTTCTATATGTGTGAAGGGGAGGACATACTGCACGGATTGGGGATGATTTCTATATGTGTGAAGGGGGAGGACATACTGCATGGATTGGGGATGATTTCTATATGTGTGAAGGGTGAGGACATACTGCACGGACTGAGGATGATTTCTATATGTGTGAAGGGGGAGGACATACTGCACGGACTGGGGATGATTTCTATATGTGTGAAGGGGGAGGACATACTGCACGGACTGGGGATGATTTCTATATGTGTGAAGGGGGAGGACACACTGCACAGACTGGGGATGATTTCTATATGTGTGAAGGGGGAGGACATACTGCACGGACTGGGGATGATCTCTATGTGTGTGAAGGGGACATACTGCACGGACTGGGGATGATTTCTATATGTGTGACGGGGGAGGACATACTGCATGGACTGGGGATGATTTCTATATGTGTGAAGGGGGAGGACATACTGTACGGACTGGGGATGATTTCTATGTGTGAAGGGGGAGGACATACTGCACGGACTGGGGATGATCTCTATGTGTGTGAAGGGGACATACTGCACGGACTGGGGATGATTTCTATATGTGTGAAGGGGGAGGACATACTGCACGGACTGGGGATGATTTCTATATGTGTGAAGGGGGAGGACATACTGCATGGACTGAGGATGATCTCTATATGTGTGAAGGGGGAGGACATACTGTACGGACTGGGGATGATTTCTATATGTGTGAAGGGGGAGGACATACTGCACGGACTGGGGATGATTTCTATATGTGTGAAGGGGGAGGACATACTGCACGGACTGGGGATGATTTCTATATGTGTGAAGGGGGAGGACATACTGCACGTACTGGGGATGATTTCTATATGTGTGAAGGGGGAGGACACACTGCACTGACTGGGGATGATTTCTATATGTGTGAAGGGGGAGGACACACTGCACGGTCTGGGGATGATTTCTATATGTGTGAAGGGGGAGGACATACTGCATAGACTGAGGATGATTTCTATGTGTGAAGGGGGAGGACATACTGCACAGGCTGGGGATGATTTCTATATGTGTGAAGGGGTAGGACATACTGCACAGACTGGGGATGATTTCTATATGTGTGAAGGGGGAGGACACACTGCACAGACTGGGGATGATTTCTATATGTGTGAAGGGGGAGGACATACTGCACGGACTGGGGATGATCTCTGTGTGTGAAGGGGACATACTGCACGGACTGGGGATGATTTCTATATGTGTGAAGGGGGAGGACATACTGCATGGACTGGGGATGATCTCTATATATGTGATGTGGGAGGACATACTGCACGGACTGGGGATGATCTCTATATGTGTGAAGGGGGAGGACATACTGCACGGACTGGGAATGATTTCTATATGTGTGAAGGGGGAGGACATACTGCACGGACTGGGGATGATTTCTATATGTGAAGGGGGAGGACACACTGCACGGACTGGGGATGATTTCTATATGTGCGAAGGGGGAGGACATACTGCACGGACTGGGGATGATTTCTATATGTGAATGGGGAGGACGGACTGGGGATGATTTCTATATGTGTGAAGGGGAGGACATACTGCACGGACTGGGGATGATTTCTATATGTGTGAAGGGGGAGGACATACTGCACGGACTGGGGATGATTTCTATATGTGTGAAGGGGGAGTACATACTGCATGGACTGGGGATGATTTCTATATGTGTGAAGGGGAGGACATACTGCACGGATTGGGGATGATTTCTATATGTGTGAAGGGGGAGGACATACTGCACGGACTGGGGATGATTTCTATATGTGTGAAGGGGAGGACATACTGCATGGACTGGGGATGATTTCTATGTGTGAAGGGGGAGGACATACTGCACGGACTGGGGATGATTTCTATATGTGTGAAGGGGGAGTACATACTGCATGGACTGGGGATGATTTCTATATGTGTGAAGGGGAGGACATACTGCACATGCTGGGGATGATTTCTATATGTGTGAAGGGGGAGGACATACTGCACAGACTGGGGATGATTTCTATATGTGTGAAGGGGGAGGACACACTGCACAGACTGGGGATGATTTCTATATGTGTGAAGGGGGAGGACATACTGCACGGACTGGGGATGATCTCTGTGTGTGAAGGGGACATACTGCACGGACTGGGGATGATTTCTATATGTGTGAAGGGGGAGGACATACTGCATGGACTGGGGATGATCTCTATATATGTGAAGGGGGAGGACATACTGCAGGGAGTGAGGATGATCTCTATATGTGTGAAAGGGGAGGACATACTGCACGGAATGGGAATGATTTCTATATGTGTGAAGGGGGAGGACATACTGCACGGCCTGGGGATGATTTCTATATGTGCGAAGGGGGAGGACATACTGCACGGACTGGGGATGATTTCTATATGTGAAGGGGGAGGACGGACTGGGGATGATTTCTATATGTGTGACGGAGGAGGACATACTGCACGGACTGGGGATGATTTCTATATGTGTGAAGGGGGAGGACATACTGCACGGACTGAGGATGATTTCTATATGTGTGAAGGGGGAGGACATACTGCACGGACTGGGGATGATTTCTATATGTGTGAAGGGGGAGGACATACTGCACGGACTGGGGATGATTTCTATATGTGTGAAGGGGGAGGACATACTGCACGGACTGGGGATGATTTCTATATGTGTGAAGGGGAGGACATACTGCACGGACTGGGGATGATTTCTATATGTGTGAAGGGGGAGGACATACTGCACGGACTGGGGATGATTTCTATATGTATGAAGGGGGAGGACATACTGCACGGACTGGTGATGATTTCTATATGTGTGAAGGGGGAGGACATACTGCACGGACTGGGGATGATTTCTATATGTGTGAAGGGGGAGGACATACTGCACGGACTGGGGATGATTTCTATATGTGTGAAGGAGGAGGACATACTGCACGGACTGGGGATGATTTCTATATGTGTGAAGGGGGAGGACATACTGCACGGACTGGGGATGATTTCTATATGTGTGAAGGGGGAGGACACACTGCACGGACTGGGGATGATTTCTATATGTGTGAAGGGGGAGGACACACTGCACGGACTGGGGATTATTTCTATATGTGTGAAGGGGGAGGACATACTGCACGGACTGGGGATGATTTCTATATGTGTGAAGGGGGAGGACACACTGCACGGACTGGGGATGATTTCGATATGTGTGAAGGGGGAGGACATACTGCACGGACTGGGGATGATTTCTATATGTGTGAAGGGGAGGACACACTGCACGGACTGGGGATTATTTCTATATGTGTGAAGGGGGAGGACATACTGCACGGACTGGGGATGATTTCTATATGTGTGAAGGGGGAGGACACACTGCACGGACTGGGGATGATTTCTATATGTGTGAAGGGGGAGGACATACTGCACGGACTGGGGATGATTTCTATATGTGTGAAGGGGAGGACACACTGCACGGACTGGGGATGATTTCTATATGTGTGAAGGGGACATACTGCACGGACTGGGGATTATTTCTATATGTATGAAGGGGGAGGACACACTGCACGGACTGGGGATGATTTCTATATGTGTGAAGGGGGAGGACATACTGCACGGACTGGGGATGATTTCTATATGTGTGAAGGGGGAGGACATACTGCACGGACTGGGGATGATTTCTATATGTGTGAAGGGGGAGGACATACTGCACGGACTGGGGATGATTTCTATATGTGAAGGGGAGGACACACTGCACGGACTGGGGATGATTTCTATATGTGTGAAGGGGGAGGACATACTGCACGAACTGGGGATGATTTCTATATGTGTGAAGGGGGAGGACATACTGCACAGACTGGGGATGATTTCTATATGTGTGAAGGGGGAGGACATACTGCACGGACTGGGGATGATTTCTATATGTGTGAAGGGGGAGGACATACTGCATGGACTGGGGATGATTTCTATATGTGTGAAGGGGGAGGACATACTGCACGGACGGGGGATGATTTCTATATATGTGAAGGGGGAGGACATACTGCACGGACTGGGGATGATTTCTATATGTGTGAAGGGGGAGGACATGCTGCATAGACTGGGGATGATTTCTATATGTGTGAAGGGGGAGGACATACTGCACGGACTGGGGATGATTTCTATATGTGTGAAGGGGGAGGACATACTGCATGGACTGGGGATGATTTCTATATGTGTGTAGGAGGAGGACATACTGCACGGACTGGGGATGATTTCTATATGCGAAGGGGGAGGACATACTGCATGGACTGGGGATGATTTCTATATGTGAAGTGGGAGGACATACTGCACGGACTGGGGATGATTTCTATATGTGTGAAGGGGGAGGACATACTGCACGGACTGGGGATGATCTCTATATGTGTGAAGGGGGAGGACATACTGCACGGACTGGGGATGATTTCTATATGTGTGAAGGGGGAGGACATACTGCATGGACTGGGGATGATCTCTATATTTGTGAAGGGGGAGGACATACTGCACGGACTGGGGATGATTTCTATATGTGTGAAGGGGGAGGACATACTGCACGGACTGGGGATGATCTCTATATGTGTGAAGGGGGAGGACATACTGCACGGACTGGGGATGATTTCTATATGTGAAGGGGGAGGACATACTGCACGGACTGGGGATGATTTCTATGTGTGTGAAGGGGGAGGACACACTGCACAGACTGGGGATGATTTCTATATGTGTGAAGGGGGAGGACATACTGCACGGACTGGGGATGATTTCTATATGTGTGAAGGGGGAGGACATACTGCATGGACTGGGGATGATTTCTATATGTGTGAAGGGGGAGGACATACTGTACGGACTGGGGATGATTTCTATGTGTGAAGGGGGAGGACATACTGCACGGACTGGGGATGATCTCTATGTGTGTGAAGGGGACATACTGCACGGACTGGGGATGATTTCTATATGTGTGAAGGGGGAGGACATACTGCATGGACTGAGGATGATCTCTATATGTGTGAAGGGGGAGGACATACTGTACGGACTGGGGATGATTTCTATATGTGTGAAGGGGAGGACACACTGCACGGACTGGGGATGATTTCTATATGTGTGAAGGGGGAGGACATACTGCACGGACTGGGGATGATTTCTATATGTGTGAAGGGGAGGACAGACTGCACGGACTGGGGATGATTTCTATATGTGTGAAGGGGGAGGACATACTGCACGGACTGGGGATGATTTCTATATGTGTGAAGGGGGAGGACATACTGCACGGACTGGGGATGATTTCTATATGTGTGAAGGGGGAGGACATACTGCACGGACGGGGGATGATTTCTATATATGTGAAGGGGGAGGACATACTGCATGGACTGGGGATGATTTCTATATGTGTGAAGGGGGAGGACATACTGCACGGACTGGGGATGATTTCTATATGTGTGAAGGGGGAGGACATACTGCATGGACTGGGGATGATTTCTATATGTGTGTAGGAGGAGGACATACTGCACGGACTGGGGATGATTTCTATATGTGAAGGGGGAGGACATACTGCATGGACTGGGGATGATTTCTATATGTGAAGGGGGAGGACATACTGCACGGACTGGGGATGATTTCTATATGTGAAGGGGGAGGACATACTGCACGGACTGGGGATGATCTATATGTGTGAAGGGGGAGGACATACTGCACGGACTGGGGATGATTTCTATATGTGTGAAGGGGGAGGACATACTGCATGGACTGGGGATGATTTCTATATGTGTGTAGGAGGAGGACATACTGCACGGACTGGGAATGATCTCTATATGTGTGTAGGAGGAGGACATACTGCACGGACTGGGGATGATTTCTATATGTGTGAAGGGGGAGGACATACTGCACGGACTGGGGATGATCTCTATATGTGTGAAGGGGGAGGACATACTGCACGGACTGGGGATGATTTCTATATGTGTGAAGGGGGAGGACATACTGCACGGACTGGGGATGATCTCTATATGTGTGAAGGGGGAGGACATACTGCACGGACTGGGGATGATTTCTATATGTGTCAAGGGGGAGGACATACTGCACGGACTGGGGATGATCTCTATATGTGTGAAGGGGGAGGACATACTGCACGGACTGGGGATGATTTCTATATGTGTGAAGGGGGAGGACATACTGCACGGACTGGGGATGATTTCTATATGTGTGAAGGGGGAGGACATACTGCACGGACTGGGGATGATTTCTATATATGTGAAGGGGGAGGACATGCTGCACGGACTGGGGATGATTTCTATATGTGTGAAGGGGGAGGACATACTGCACGGACTGGGGATGATCTCTATGTGTGTGAAGGGGACATACTGCATGGGCTGGGGATGATTTCTATATGTTTGAAGGGGGAGGACATACTGCATGGACTGGGGATGATTTCTATGTGTGTGAAGGGGGAGGACATACTGCACGGACTGGGGATGATCTCCATGTGTGTGAAGGGGACATACTGCATGGGCTGGGGATGATTTCTATATGTTTGAAGGGGGAGGACATACTGCATGGACTGGGGATGATTTCTATGTGTGTGAAGGGGGAGGACATACTGCACGGACTGGGGATGATCTCTATGTGTGTGAAGGGGACATACTGCACGGACTGGGGATGATTTCTATATGTGTGAAGGGGGAGGACATACTGCATGGACTGGGGATGATCTCTATGTGTGAAGTGGGAGGACATACTGCACGGACTGGGGATGATTTCTATATGTGAAGGGGGAGGACATACTGCACGGACTGGGGATGATTTCTATATGTGCGAAGGGGGAGGACATACTGCACGGACTGGGGATGATTTCTATATGTGTGTAGGAGGAGGACATACTGCACGGACTGGGGATGATTTCTATATGTGTGTAGGAGGAGGACACACTGCACGGACTGGGGATGATTTCTATATGTGTGAAGGGGGAGGACATACTGCTCGGACTGGGGATGATTTCTATATGTGTGAAGGGGGAGGACATACTGCACGGACTGGGGATGATTTCTATATGTGTGAAGGGGGAGGACATACTGCACGGACTGGGGATGATCTCTATATGTGTGAAGGGGGAAGACATACTGCACGGACTGGGGATGATTTCTATATGTGTGAAGGGGGAGGACATACTGCACGGACTGGGGATGATTTCTATATGTGTGAAGGGGGAGGACATACTGCACGGACTGGGGATGATCTCTATATGTGTGAAGGGGGAGGACATACTGCACAGACTGGGGATGATTTCTATGTGTGAAGGGGGAGGACATACTGCACGGACTGGGGATGATTTCTATATGTGTGAAGGGGGAGGACATACTGTACGGACTGGGGATGATTTCTATATGTGTGAAGGGGGAGGACATACTGCACGGACTGGAGATGATCTCTATGTGTGAAGGGGAGGACATACTGTACGGACTGGGGATGATCTCTATATGTGTGAAGGGGGAGGACATACTGCATGGACTGGGGATGATCTCTATATATGTGAAGGGGGAGGACATACTGCAGGGAGTGAGGATGATCTCTATATGTGTGAAGAGGGAGGACATACTGCATGGACTGGGGATGATTTCTATATGTGTGAAGGGGAGGACATACTGCACGGATTGGGGATGATTTCTATATGTGTGAAGGGGGAGGACATACTGCACGTATTGGGGATGATTTCTATATGTGTGAAGGGGGAGGACATACTGCAGGGAGTGAGGATGATTTCTATATGTGTGAAGGGGGAGGACATACTGCACGGACTGGGGATGATTTCTATATGTGTGATGGGGGAGGACATACTGCACGGACTGGGGATGATTTCTATATGTGTGAAGGGGGAGGACATACTGCACGGACTGGGGATGATTTCTATGTGTGAAGGGGGAGGACATACTGCACAGGCTGGGGATGATTTCTATATGTGTGAAGGGGGAGGACATACTGCACAGACTGGGGATGATCTCTATGTGTGTGAAGGGGACATACTGCACGGACTGGGGATGATTTCTATGTGTGAAAGGGGAGGACATACTGCACGGACTGGGGATGATCTCTATGTGTGTGAAGGGGACATACTGCACGGACTGGGGATGATTTCTATATGTGTGAAGGGGGAGGACATACTGCACGGACTGGGGATGATTTCTATATGTGTGAAGGGGGAGGACATACTGCATGGACTGAGGATGATCTCTATATGTGTGAAGGGGGAGGACATACTGTACGGACTGGGGATGATTTCTATATGTGTGAAGGGGGATGACATACTGCACGGACTGGGGATGATCTCTGTGTGTGAAGGGGACATACTGCACGGACTGGGGATGATTTCTATATGTGTGAAGGGGGAGGACATACTGCATGGACTGGGGATGATCTCTATGTGTAAAGGGGGAGGACATACTGCACGGACTGGGGATGATTTCTATATGTGAAGGGGGAGGACATACTGCACGGACTGGGGATGATTTCTATATGTGCGAAGGGGGAGGACATACTGCACGGACTGGGGATGATTTCTATATGTGAAGGGGGAGGACACACTGCACGGACTGGGGATGATTTCTATATGTGCGAAGGGGGAGGACATACTGCACGGACTGGGGATGATTTCTATATGTGAAGGGGAGGACGGACTGGGGATGATTTCTATATGTGTGAAGGAGGAGGACATACTGCACGGACTGGGGATGATTTCTATATGTGTGAAGGGGGAGGACATACTGCACGGACTGGGGATGATTTCTATATGTGTGAAGGGGGAGGACATACTGCACGGACTGGGGATGATTTCTATATGTGTGAAGGGGGAGGACATACTGCACGGACTGGTGATGATTTCTATATGTGTGAAGGGGGAGGACATACTGCACGGACTGGGGATGATTTCTATATGTGTGAAGGGGGAGGACATACTGCACGGACTGGGGATGATTTCTGTATGTGTGAAGGAGGAGGACATACTGCATGGACTGGGGATGATTTCTATATGTGTGAAGGGGGAGGACATACTGCATGGACTGGGGATGATTTCTATATGTGTGAAGGGGAGGACATACTGCACGGACTGGGGATAATTTCTATATGTGTGAAGGGGGAGGACATACTGCACGGACTGGGGATGATTTCTATATGTGTGAAGGGGGAGGACATACTGCATGGACTGGGGATGATTTCTATGTGTGAAGGGGGAGGACATACTGCACAGACTGGGGATGATTTCTATATGTGTGAAGGGGGAGGACATACTGCACAGACTGGGGATGATCTCTATATGTGTGAAGGGGGAGGACATACTGCAGGGAGTGAGGATGATCTCTATATGTGTGAAGGGGGAGGACATACTGCATGGACTGGGGATGATCTCTATATGTGTGAAGGGGGAGGACATACTGCACGGACTGGGGATGATTTCTATATGTGTGAAGGGGGAGGACATACTGCACGGACTGGGGATGATCTCTATGTGTGTGAAGGGGACATACTGCATGGACTGGGGATGATTTCTATATGTGTGAAGGGGGAGGACATACTGCATGGACTGGGGATGATTTCTATATGTGTGAAGGGGAAGGACAAACTGCACGGACTGGGGATGATTTCTATATGTGAAGGGGGAGGACATACTGCACGGACTGGGGATGATTTCTATATGTGCGAAGGGGGAGGACATACTGCACGGACTGGGGATGATTTCTATATGTGAAGGGGGAGGACACACTGCACGGACTGGGGATGATTTCTATATGTGTGAAGGGGGAGGACATACTGCACGGACTGGGGATGATTTCTATATGTGTGAAGCGGGAGGACATACTGCACGGACTGGGGATGATCTCTATATGTGTGAAGGGGGAGGACATACTGCACAGACTGGGGATGATTTCTATGTGTGAAGGGGGAGGACATACTGAACGGACTGGGGATGATTTCTATATGTGTGAAGGGGGAGGACATACTGTACGGACTGGGGATGATTTCTATATGTGTGAAGGGGGAGGACATACTGCACGGACTGGGGATGATCTCTATGTGTGAAGGGGAGGACATACTGTACGGACTGGGGATGATCTCTATATGTGTGAAGGGGGAGGACATACTGCATGGACTGGGGATGATCTCTATATATGTGAAGGGGGAGGACATACTGCAGGGAGTGAGGATGATCTCTATATGTGTGAAGAGGGAGGACATACTGCATGGACTGGGGATGATTTCTATATGTGTGAAGGGGAGGACATACTGCACGGATTGGGGATGATTTCTATATGTGTGAAGGGGGAGGACATACTGCACGGATTGGGGATGATTTCTATATGTGTGAAGGGTGAGGACATACTGCACGGACTGAGGATGATTTCTATATGTGTGAAGGGGGAGGACATACTGCACGGACTGGGGATGATTTCTATATGTGTGAAGGGGGAGGACATACTGCACGGACTGGGGATGATTTCTATATGTGTGAAGGGGGAGGACATACTGCACGGACTGGGGATGATTTCTATGTGTGAAGGGGGAGGACATACTGCACGGACTGGGGATGATCTCTATGTGTGTGAAGGGGACATACTGCACGGACTGGGGATGATCTCTATATGTGTGAAGGGGGAGGACATACTGCATGGACTGGGGATGATTTCTATATGTGTGAAGGGGGAGGACATACTGTACGGACTGGGGATGATTTCTATGTGTGAAGGGGGAGGACATACTGCACGGACTGGGGATGATCTCTATGTGTGTGAAGGGGACATACTGCACGGACTGGGGATGATCTCTATATGTGTGAAGGGGGAGGACATACTGTACGGACTGGGGATGATTTCTATATGTGTGAAGGGGGATGACATACTGCACGGACTGGGGATGATCTCTGTGTGTGAAGGGGACATACTGCACGGACTGGGGATGATTTCTATATGTGTGAAGGGGGAGGACATACTGCATGGACTGGGGATGATCTCTATGTGTAAAGGGGGAGGACATACTGCACGGACTGGGGATGATTTCTATATGTGAAGGGGGAGGACATACTGCACGGACTGGGGATGATTTCTATATGTGAAGGGGAGGACGGACTGTGGATGATTTCTATATGTGTGAAGGAGGAGGACATACTGCACGGACTGGGGATGATTTCTATATGTGTGAAGGGGGAGGACATACTGCACGGACTGGGGATGATTTCTATATGTGTGAAGGGGGAGGACATACTGCACGGACTGGGGATGATTTCTATATGTGTGAAGGGGGAGGACATACTGCACGGACTGGTGATGATTTCTATATGTGTGAAGGGGGAGGACATACTGCACGGACTGGGGATGATTTCTATATGTGTGAAGGGGGAGGACATACTGCATGGACTGGGGATGATTTCTGTATGTGTGAAGGAGGAGGACATACTGCATGGACTGGGGATGATTTCTATATGTGTGAAGGGGGAGGACATACTGCATGGACTGGGGATGATTTCTATATGTGTGAAGGGGAGGACATACTGCACGGACTGGGGATGATTTCTATATGTGTGAAGGGGGAGGACATACTGCACGGACTGGGGATGATTTCTATATGTGTGAAGGGGGAGGACATACTGCATGAACTGGGGATGATTTCTATGTGTGAAGGGGGAGGACATACTGCACAGACTGGGGATGATTTCTATATGTGTGAAGGGGGAGGACATACTGCACAGACTGGGGATGATCTCTATATGTGTGAAGGGGGAGGACATACTGCAGGGAGTGAGGATGATCTCTATATGTGTGAAGAGGGAGGACATACTGCATGGACTGGGGATGATTTCTATATGTGTGAAGGGGAGGACATACTGCACGGATTGGGGATGATTTCTATATGTGTGAAGGGGGAGGACATACTGCACGGACTGGGGATGATTTCTATATATGTGAAGGGGGAGGACATACTGCACAGACTGGGGATGATTTCTATATGTGTGAAGGGGGAGGACATACTGCATGGACTGGGGATGATTTCTATATGTGTGAAGGGGAGGACATACTGCACGGACTGGGGATGATTTCTATATGTGTGAAGGGGGAGGACATACTGCACGGACTGGGGATGATTTCTATATGTGTGAAGGGGGAGGACATGCTGCACGGACTGGGGATGATTTCTATATGTGTTAAGGGGGAGGACATACTGCACGGTCTGGGGATGATTTCTATATGTGTGAAGGGGGAGGACACACTGCACTGACTGGGGATGATTTCTATATGTGTGAAGGGGGAGGACACACTGCACGGACTGGGGATGATTTCTATAAGTGTGAAGGGGGAGGACATACTGCATGGACTGGGGATGATTTCTATGTGTGAAGGGGGAGGACATACTGCACAGGCTGGGGATGATTTCTATATGTGTGAAGGGGGAGGACATACTGCACAGACTGGGGATGATTTCTATATGTGTGAAGGGGGAGGACACACTGCACAGACTGGGGATGATTTCTATATGTGTGAAGGGGGAGGACATACTGCACGGACTGGGGATGATCTCTGTGTGTGAAGGGGACATACTGCACGGACTGGGGATGATTTCTATATGTGTGAAGGGGGAGGACATACTGCATGGACTGGGGATGATCTCTATATATGTGAAGGGGGAGGACATACTGCACGGACTGGGGATGATCTCTATATGTGTGAAGGGGGAGGACATACTGCACGGACTGGGAATGATTTCTATATGTGTGAAGGGGGAGGACATACTGCACGGACTGGGGATGATTTCTATATGTGAAGGGGGAGGACACACTGCACGGACTGGGGATGATTTCTATATGTGCGAAGGGGGAGGACATACTGCACGGACTGGGGATGATTTCTATATGTGAAGGGGGAGGACGGACTGGGGATGATTTCTATATGTGTGAAGGGGGAGGACATACTGCACGGACTGGGGATGATTTCTATATGTGTGAAGGGGGAGGACATACTGCACGGACTGGGGATGATTTCTATATGTGAAGGGGGAGGACGGACTGGGGATGATTTCTATATGTGTGAAGGGGGAGGACATACTGCACGGACTGGGGATAATTTCTATATGTGTGAAGGGGGAGGACATACTGCACGGACTGGGGATGATTTCTAAATGTGTGAAGGAGGAGGACATACTGCATGGACTGGGGATGATTTCTATATGTGTGAAGGGGGAGGACATACTGCATGGACTGGGGATGATCTCTATATGTGTGAAGGAGGAGGACATACTGCACGGACTGGGGATGATTTCTATATGTGTGAAGGGGGAGGACATACTGCACGGACTGGGGATGATTTCTATATGTGTGAAGGGGGAGTACATACTGCACGGACTGGGGATGATTTCTATATGTGTGAAGGGGGAGGACATACTGCACGGACTGGGGATGATTTCTATATGTGTGAAGGGGGAGGACATACTGCACGGATTGGGGATGATTTCTATATGTGTGAAGGGGGAGGACATACTGCACGGACTGGGGATGATCTCTATATGTGTGAAGGGGGAGGACATACTGCATGGACTGGGGATGATTTCTATATGTGTGAAGGGGGAGGACACACTGCACAGACTGGGGATGATTTCTATATGTGTGAAGGGGGAGGACATACTGCACGGACTGGGGATGATCTCTGTGTGTGAAGGGGACATACTGCACGGACTGGGGATGATTTCTATATGTGTGAAGGGGGAGGACATACTGCATGGACTGGGGATGATCTCTATATATGTGAATGGGGAGGACATACTGCAGGGAGTGAGGATGATCTCTATATGTGTGAAGGGGGAGGACATACTGCACGGACTGGGAATGATTTCTATATGTGTGAAGGGGGAGGACATACTGCACGGACTGGGGATGATTTCTATATGTGCGAAGGGGGAGGACATACTGCACGGACTGGGGATGATTTCTATATGTGAAGGGGGAGGACGGACTGGGGATGATTTCTATATGTGTGACGGAGGAGGACATACTGCACGGACTGGGGATGATTTCTATATGTGTGAAGGGGGAGGACATACTGCATGGACTGGGGATGATCTCTATATGTGTGAAGGAGGAGGACATACTGCACGGACTGGGGATGATTTCTATATGTGTGAAGGGGAGGACATACTGCACGGACTGGGGATGATTTCTATATGTGTGAAGGGGGAGGACATACTGCATGGACTGGGGATGATTTCTATATGTGTGAAGGAGGAGGACATACTGCATGGACTGGGGATGATTTCTATATGTGTGAAGGGGGAGGACATACTGCATGGACTGGGGATGATCTCTATATGTGTGAAGGAGGAGGACATACTGCACGGACTGGGGATGATTTCTATATGTGTGAAGGGGAGGACATACTGCACGGACTGGGGATGATTTCTATATGTGTGAAGGGGGAGGACATACTGCACGGACTGGGGATGATTTCTATATGTGTGAAGGGGGAGTACATACTGCATGGACTGGGGATGATTTCTATATGTGTGAAGGGGAGGACATACTGCACGGATTGGGGATGATTTCTATATGTGTGAAGGGGAGGACATACTGCACGGACTGGGGATGATTTCTATATGTGTGAAGGGGGAGGACATACTGCATGGACTGGGGATGATCTCTATATATGTGAAGGGGGAGGACATACTGCAGGGAGTGAGGATGATCTCTATATGTGTGAAGGGGGAGGACATACTGCACGGACTGGGAATGATTTCTATATGTGTGAAGGGGGAGGACATACTGCAGGGAGTGAGGATGATCTCTATATGTGTGAAGGGGGAGGACATACTGCACGGACTGGGAATGATTTCTATATGTGTGAAGGGGGAGGACATACTGCACGGACTGGGGATGATTTCTATATGTGCGAAGGGGGAGGACATACTGCACGGACTGGGGATGATTTCTATATGTGAAGGGGGAGGACGGACTGGGGATGATTTCTATATGTGTGACGGAGGAGGACATACAGCACGGACTGGGGATGATTTCTATATGTGTGAAGGGGGAGGACATACTGCACGGACTGGGGATGATTTCTATATGTGTGAAGGGGGAGGACATACTGCACGGACTGGGGATGATTTCTATATGTGTGAAGGAGGAGGACATACTGCATGGACTGGGGATGATTTCTATATGTGTGAAGGGGGAGGACATACTGCATGGACTGGGGATGATCTCTATATGTGTGAAGGAGGAGGACATACTGCACGGACTGGGGATGATTTCTATATGTGTGAAGGGGAGGACATACTGCACGGACTGGGGATGATTTCTATATGTGTGAAGGGGGAGGACATACTGCACGGACTGGGGATGATTTCTATATGTGTGAAGGGGGAGTACATACTGCATGGACTGGGGATGATTTCTATATGTGTGAAGGGGAGGACATACTGCACGGATTGGGGATGATTTCTATATGTGTGAAGGGGAGGACATACTGCACGGACTGGGGATGATTTCTATATGTGTGAAGGGGGAGGACATACTGCATGGACTGGGGATGATTTCTATGTGTGAAGGGGGAGGACATACTGCACAGACTGGGGATGATTTCTATATGTGTGAAGGGGGAGGACATACTGCACAGACTGGGGATGATCTCTATATGTTTGAATGGGGAGGACATACTGCAGGGAGTGAGGATGATCTCTATATGTGTGAAGGAGGAGGACATACTGCATGGACTGGGGATGATTTCTATATGTGTGAAGGGGGAGGACATACTGCATGGACTGGGGATGATCTCTATATGTGTGAAGGAGGAGGACATACTGCACGGACTGGGGATGATTTCTATATGTGTGAAGGTGAGGACATACTGCACGGACTGGGGATGATTTCTATATATGTGAAGGGGGAGGACATACTGCACAGACTGGGGATGATTTCTATATGTGTGAAGGGGGAGGACATACTGCACAGACTGGGGATGATCTCTATATGTGTGAAGGGGGAGGACATACTGCATGGACTGGGGATGATTTCTATATGTGTGAAGGGGAGGACATACTGCACGGACTGGGGATGATTTCTATATGTGTGAAGGGGGAGGACATACTGCACGGACTGGGGATGATTTCTATATGTATGAAGGGGGAGGACATACTGCACGGACTGGGGATGATTTCTATATGTGTGAAGGGGGAGGACATACTGCACGGACTGGGGATGATTTCTATATGTGTGAAGGGGGAGGACATACTGCACGGACTGGGGATGATTTCTATATGTGTGAAGGAGGAGGACATACTGCACGGACTGGGGATGATTTCTATATGTGTGAAGGGGGAGGACATACTGCATGGACTGGGGATGATTTCTATATGTGTGAAGGGGAGGACATACTGCACGGACTGGGGATGATTTCTATATATGTGAAGGGGGAGGACATACTGCACAGACTGGGGATGATTTCTATATGTGTGAAGGGGGAGGACATACTGCACAGACTGGGGATGATCTCTATATGTGTGAAGGGGGAGGACATACTGCACGGACTGGGGATGATTTCTATATGTGTGAAGGGGAGGACATACTGCACGGACTGGGGATGATTTCTATATGTGTGAAGGGGGGAGGACATACTGCACGGACTGGGGATGATTTCTATATGTATGAAGGGGGAGGACATACTGCACGGACTGGTGATGATTTCTATATGTGTGAAGGGGGAGGACATACTGTACGGACTGGGGATGATTTCTATGTGTGAAGGGGGAGGACATACTGCACAGACTGGGGATGATTTCTATATGTGTGAAGGGGGAGGACATACTGCACGGACTGGGGATGATCTCTATGTGTGTGAAGGGGACATACTGCACGGACTGGGGATGATTTCTATATGTGTGAAGGGGGAGGACATACTGCACGGACTGGGGATGATTTCTATATGTGTGAAGGGGGAGGACATACTGCATGGACTGAGGATGATCTCTATATGTGTGAAGGGGGAGGACATACTGTACGGACTGGGGATGATTTCTATATGTGTGAAGGGGGAGGACATACTGCACGGACTGGGGATGATTTCTATATGTGTGAAGGGGGAGGACATACTGCACGGACTGGGGATGATTTCTATATGTGTGAAGGGGGAGGACATACTGCATGGACTGAGGATGATCTCTATATGTGTGAAGGGGGAGGACATACTGTACGGATTGGGGATGATTTCTATATGTGTGAAGGGGGAGGACATACTGCACGTACTGGGGATGATTTCTATATGTGTGAAGGGGGAGGACACACTGCACTGACTGGGGATGATTTCTATATGTGTGAAGGGGGAGGACACACTGCACGGACTGGGGATGATTTCTATATGTGTGAAGGGGGAGGACATACTGCATGGACTGAGGATGATTTCTATGTGTGAAGGGGGAGGACATACTGCACAGGCTGGGGATGATTTCTATATGTGTGAAGGGGGAGGACATACTGCACAGACTGGGGATGATTTCTATATGTGTGAAGGGGGAGGACACACTGCACAGACTGGGGATGATTTCTATATGTGTGAAGGGGGAGGACATACTGCACGGACTGGGGATGATCTCTGTGTGTGAAGGGGACATACTGCACGGACTGGGAATGATTTCTATATGTGTGAAGGGGGAGGACATACTGCATGGACTGGGGATGATCTCTATATATGTGAAGGGGGAGGACATACTGCACGGACTGGGGATGATCTCTATATGTGTGAAGGGGGAGGACATACTGCACGGACTGGGAATGATTTCTATATGTGTGAAGGGGGAGGACATACTGCACGGACTGGGGATGATTTCTATATGTGAAGGGGGATGACACACTGCACGGACTGGGGATGATTTCTATATGTGCGAAGGGGGAGGACACACTGCACGGACTGGGGATGATTTCTATATGTGTGAAGGGGGAGGACACACTGCACGGACTGGGGATGATTTCTATATGTGTGAAGGGGGAGGACATACTGCACGGACTGGGGATGATTTCTATATGTGTGAAGGGGGAGGACACACTGCACGGACTGGGGATGATTTCTATATGTGTGAAGGGGGAGGACATACTGCACGGACTGGGGATGATTTCTATATGTGTGAAGGGGGAGGACATACTGCACGGACTGGGGATGATTTCTATATGTGTGAAGGGGGAGGACATACTGCATGGACTGGGGATGATTTCTATGTGCGAAGGGGGAGGACATACTGCACAGGCTGGGGATGATTTCTATATGTGTGAAGGGGGAGGACACACTGCACAGACTGGGGATGATTTCTATATGTGTGAAGGGGGAGGACATACTGCACGGACTGGGGATGATCTCTATGTGTGTGAAGGGGACATACTGCACGGACTGGGGATGATTTCTATATGTGTAAAGGGGGTGGACATACTGCATGGACTGGGGATGATCTCTATGTGAAGGGGGAGGACATACTGCAGGGAGTGAGGATGATCTCTATATGTGTGAAGAGGGAGGACATACTGCATGGACTGGGGATGATTTCTATATGTGAAGGGGGAGGACGGACTGGGGATGATTTCTATATGTGTGAAGGAGGAGGACATACTGCACGGACTGGGGATGATTTCTATATGTGTGAAGGAGGAGGACATACTGCATGGACTGGGGATGATTTCTATATGTGTGAAGAGGGAGGACATACTGCATGGACTGGGGATGATTTCTATATGTGAAGGGGGAGGACGGACTGGGGATGATTTCTATATGTGTGAAGGAGGAGGACATACTGCACGGACTGGGGATGATTTCTATATGTGTGAAGGAGGAGGACATACTGCACGGACTGGGGATGATTTCTATATGTGTGAAGGGGGAGGACATACTGCATGGACTGGGGATGATCTCTATATGTGTGAAGGAGGAGGACATACTGCACGGACTAGGGATGATTTCTATATGTGTGAAGGGGAGGACATACTGCACGGACTGGGGATGATTTCTATATGTGTGAAGGGGAGGACATACTGCATGGACTGGGGATGATTTCTATGTGTGATGGGGGAGGACATACTGCACAGACTGGGGATGATTTCTATATGTGTGAAGGGGGAGGACATACTGCACAGACTGGGGATGATCTCTATATGTGTGAAGGGGGAGGACATACTGCACAGACTGGGGATGATTTCTATATGTGTGAAGGGGGAGGACATACTGCACAGACTGGGGATGATCTCTATATGTGTGAAGGGGGAGGACATACTGCAGGGAGTGAGGATGATCTCTATATGTGTGAAGAGGGAGGACATACTGCATGGACTGGGAATGATTTCTATATGTGTGAAGGGGAGGACATACTGCACGGATTGGGGATGATTTCTATATGTGTGAAGGGGGAGGACATACTGCACGGACTGGGGATGATTTCTATATATGTGAAGGGGGAGGACATACTGCACGGACTGGGGATGGTCTCTATGTGTGTGAAGGGGACATACTGCACGGACTGGGGATGATTTCTATATGTGTGAAGGGGGAGGACATACTGCATGGACTGGGGATGATCTCTATGTGTGAAGGGGGAGGACATACTGCACGGACTGGGGATGATTTCTATATGTGAAGGGGGAGGACATACTGCACGGACTGGGGATGATTTCTATATGTGCGATGGGGGAGGACATACTGCACGGACTGGGGATGATTTCTATATGTGTGAAGTGGGAGGACATACTGCACGGACTGGGGATGATTTCTATATGTGCGAAGGGGGAGGACATACTGCACGGACTGGGGATGATTTCTATATGTGAAGGGGGAGGACGGATTGGGGATGATTTCTATATGTGTGAAGGGGAGGACATACTGCATGGACTGGGGATGATTTCTATATGTGTGAAGGAGGAGGACATACTGCATGGACTGGGGATGATTTCTATATGTGTGAAGGGGAGGACATACTGCACGGATTGGGGATGATTTCTATATGTGTGAAGGGGGAGGACATACTGCACGGACTGGGGATGATTTCTATATGTGTGAAGGGGGAGGACATACTGCATGGACTGGGGATGATTTCTATGTGTGAAGGGGGAGGACATACTGCACAGACTGGGGATGATTTCTATATGTGTGAAGGGGGAGGACATACTGCACAGACTGGGGATGATCTCTATATGTGTGAAGGGGGAGGACATACTGCATGGACTGGGGATGATTTCTATATGTGTGAAGGGGAGGACATACTGCACGGACTGGGGATGATTTCTATATGTGTGAAGGGGGAGGACATACTGCACGGACTGGGAATGATTTCTATATGTATGAAGGGGGAGGACATACTGCACGGACTGGGGATGATTTCTATATGTGTGAAGGGGGAGGACATACTGCACGGACTGGGGATGATTTCTATATGTGTGAAGGGGGAGGACACACTGCACGGACTGGGGATGATTTCTATATGTGTGAAGGGGGAGGACATACTGCACGGACTGGGGATGATTTCTATATGTGTGAAGGGGGAGGACACACTGCATGGACTGGGGATGATTTCTATATGTGTGAAGGGGGAGGACACACTGCACGGACTGGGGATGATTTCTATATGTGTGAAGGGGGAGGACATACTGCACGGACTGGGGATGATTTCTATATGTGTGAAGGGGGAGGACATACTGCATGGACTGGGGATGATTTCTATATGTGTGAAGGGGGAGGACATACTGCATGGACTGGGGATGATTTCTATGTGTGAAGGAGGAGGACATACTGCACAGACTGGGGATGATTTCTATATTTGTGAAGGGGGAGGACATACTGCACAGACTGGGGATGATCTCTATATGTGTGAAGGGGGAGGACATACTGCATGGACTGGGGATGATTTCTATATGTGTGAAGGGGAGGACATACTACACGGACTGGGGATGATTTCTATATGTGTGAAGGGGGAGGACATACTGCACGGACTGGGGATGATTTCTATATGTGTGAAGGGGGAGGACATACTGCACGGACTGGGGATGATTTCTATATGTGTGAAGGGGGAGGACATACTGCACGGACTGGGGATGATTTCTATATGTGTGAAGGGGGAGGACATACTGCATGGACTGGGGATGATCTCTATGTGTGAAGGGGGAGGACATACTGCACGGACTGGGGATGATTTCTATATGTTAAGGGGGAGGACATACTGCACGGACTGGGGATGATTTCTATATGTGCGAAGGGGGAGGACATACTGCACGGACTGGGGATGATTTCTATATGTGAAGGGGGAGGACACACTGCACGGACTGGGGATGATTTCTATATGTGTGAAGGGGGAGGACATACTGCACGGACTGGGGATGATTTCTATATGTGTGAAGGGGGAGGACATACTGCACGGACTGGGGATGATTTCTATATGTGTGAAGGGGGAGGACATACTGCACGGACTGGGGATGATCTCTATATGTGTGAAGGGGGAAGACATACTGCACGGACTGGGGATGATTTCTATATGTGTGAAGGGGGAGGACATACTGCACGGACTGGGGATGATTTCTATATGTGTGAAGGGGGAGGACATACTGCACGGACTGGGGATGATCTCTATATGTGTGAAGGGGGAGGACATACTGCACAGACTGGGGATGATTTCTATGTGTGAAGGGGGAGGACATACTGCACGGACTGGGGTTGATTTCTATATGTGTGAAGGGGGAGGACATACTGTACGGACTGGGGATGATTTCTATATGTGTGAAGGGGGAGGACATACTGCACGGACTGGAGATGATCTCTATGTGTGAAGGGGAGGACATACTGTACGGACTGGGGATGATCTCTATATGTGTGAAGGGGGAGGACATACTGCATGGACTGGGGATGATCTCTATATATGTGAAGGGGGAGGACATACTGCAGGGAGTGAGGATGATCTCTATATGTGTGAAGAGGGAGGACATACTGCATGGACTGGGGATGATTTCTATATGTGTGAAGGGGAGGACATACTGCACGGATTGGGGATGATTTCTATATGTGTGAAGGGGGAGGACATACTGTACGGACTGGGGATGATTTCTATGTGTGAAGGGGGAGGACATACTGCACGGACTGGGGATGATTTCTATATGTGTGAAGGGGGAGGACATACTGTACGGACTGGGGATGATTTCTATGTGTGAAGGGGGAGGACATACTGCACGGACTGGGAATGATCTCTATGTGTGTGAAGGGGACATACTGCACGGACTGGGGATGATTTCTATATGTGTGAAGGGGGAGGACATACTGCACGGACTGGGGATGATTTCTATATGTGTGAAGGGGGAGGACATACTGCATGGACTGAGGATGATCTCTATATGTGTGAAGGGGGAGGACATACTGTACGGACTGGGGATGATTTCTATATGTGTGAAGGGGGAGGACATACTGCACGGACTGGGGATGATTTCTATATGTGTGAAGGGGGAGGACATACTGCACGGACTGGGGATGATTTCTATATGTGTGAAGGGGGAGGACATACTGCATGGACTGAGGATGATCTCTATATGTGTGAAGGGGGAGGACATACTGTACGGACTGGGGATGATTTCTATATGTGTGAAGGGGACATACTGCACGGACTGGGGATTATTTCTATATGTATGAAGGGGGAGGACATACTGCACGGACTGGGGATGATTTCTATATGTGTGAAGGGGGAGGACATACTGCACGGACTGGGGATGATTTCTATATGTGTGAAGGGGGAGGACATACTGCACGGACTGGGGATGATTTCTATATGTGTTAAGGGGGAGGACATACTGCACGTACTGGGGATGATTTCTATATGTGTGAAGGGGGAGGACACACTGCACTGACTGGGGATGATTTCTATATGTGTGAAGGGGGAGGACACACTGCACGGACTGGGGATGATTTCTATATGTGTGAAGGGGGAGGACATACTGCATGGACTGAGGATGATTTCTATGTGTGAAGGGGGAGGACATACTGCACAGGCTGGGGATGATTTCTATATGTGTGAAGGGGGAGGACATACTGCACAGACTGGGGATGATTTCTATATGTGTGAAGGGGGAGGACACACTGCACAGACTGGGGATGATTTCTATATGTGTGAAGGGGGAGGACATACTGCACGGACTGGGGATGATCTCTGTGTGTGAAGGGGACATACTGCACGGACTGGGGATGATTTCTATATGTGTGAAGGGGGAGGACATACTGCATGGACTGGGGATGATCTCTATATATGTGAAGGGGGAGGACATACTGCAGGGAGTGAGGATGATCTCTATATGTGTGAAGGGGGAGGACATACTGCACGGAATGGGAATGATTTCTATATGTGTGAAGGGGGAGGACATACTGCACGGACTGGGGATGATTTCTATATGTGCGAAGGGGGAGGACATACTGCACGGACTGGGGATGATTTCTATATGTGAAGGGGGAGGACGGACTGGGGATGATTTCTATATGTGTGACGGAGGAGGACATACTGCACGGACTGGGGATGATTTCTATATGTGTGAAGGGGGAGGACATACTGCACGGACTGAGGATGATTTCTATATGTGTGAAGGGGGAGGACATACTGCACGGACTGGGGATGATTTCTATATGTGTGAAGGGGGAGGACATACTGCATGGACTGGGGATGATTTCTATATGTGTGAAGGTGAGGACATACTGCACGGACTGGGGATGATTTCTATATATGTGAAGGGGGAGGACATACTGCACAGACTGGGGATGATTTCTATATGTGTGAAGGGGGAGGACATACTGCACAGACTGGGGATGATCTCTATATGTGTGAAGGGGGAGGACATACTGCATGGACTGGGGATGATTTCTATATGTGTGAAGGGGAGGACATACTGCACGGACTGGGGATGATTTCTATATGTGTGAAGGGGGAGGACATACGGCACGGACTGGGGATGATTTCTATATGTGTGAAGGGGGAGGACATACTGCATGGACTGGGGATGATTTCTATATGTGTGAAGGGGGAGGACATACTGCACGGACTGGGGATGATTTCTATATGTGTGAAGGGGGAGGACATACTGCACGGACTGGGGATGATTTCTATATGTGTGAAGGAGGAGGACATACTGCACGGACTGGGGATGATTTCTTTATGTGTGAAGGGGGAGGACATACTGCACGGACTGGGGATGATTTCTATATGTGTGAAGGGGGAGGACACACTGCACGGACTGGGGATGATTTCTATATGTGTGAAGGGGGAGGACACACTGCACGGACTGGGGATTATTTCTATATGTGTGAAGGGGGAGGACATACTGCACGGACTGGGGATGATTTCTATATGTGTGAAGGGGGAGGACACACTGCACGGACTGGGGATGATTTCTATATGTGTGAAGGGGGAGGACATACTGCACGGACTGGGGATGATTTCTATATGTGTGAAGGGGGAGGACACACTGCACGGACTGGGGATGATTTCTATATGTGTGAAGGGGACATACTGCACGGACTGGGGATTATTTCTATATGTATGAAGGGGGAGGACATACTGCACGGACTGGGGATGATTTCTATATGTGTGAAGGGGGAGGACATACTGCACGGACTGGGGATGATTTCTATATGTGTGAAGGGGGAGGACATACTGCACGGACTGGGGATGATTTCTATATGTGAAGGGGAGGACACACTGCACGGACTGGGGATGATTTCTATATGTGTGAAGGGGGAGGACATACTGCACGAACTGGGGATGATTTCTATATGTGTGAAGGGGGAGGACATACTGCACAGACTGGGGATGATTTCTATATGTGTGAAGGGGGAGGACATACTGCACGGACTGGGGATGATCTCTATGTGTGTGAAGGGGACATACTGCACGGACTGGGGATGATTTCTATATGTGTGAAGGGGGAGGACATACTGCATGGACTGGGGATGATTTCTATGTGTGTGAAGGGGGAGGACATACTGCACGGACTGGGGATGATCTCTATGTGTGTGAAGGGGACATACTGCACGGACTGGGGATGATTTCTATATGTGTGAAGGGGGAGGACATACTGCATGGACTGGGGATGATCTCTATGTGTGAAGGGGGAGGACATACTGCACGGACTGGGGATGATTTCTATATGTGAAGGGGGAGGACATACTGCACGGACTGGGGATGATTTCTATATGTGCGAAGGGGGAGGACATACTGCACGGACTGGGGATGATTTCTATATGTGAAGGGGGAGGACACACTGCACGGACTGGGGATGATTTCTATATGTGTGAAGGGGGAGGACATACTGCACGGACTGGGGATGATTTCTATATGTGTGAAGGGGGAGGACATACTGCACGGACTGGGGATGATTTCTATATGTGTGAAGGGGGAGGACATACTGCACGGACTGGGGATGATCTCTATATGTGTGAAGGGGGAGGACATACTGCACGGACTGGGGATGATTTCTATATGTGTGAAGGGGGAGGACATACTGCACTGACTGGGGATGATTTCTATATGTGTGAAGGGGGAGGACATACTGCACGGACTGGGGATGATCTCTATATGTGTGAAGGGGGAGGACATACTGCACAGACTGGGGATGATTTCTATGTGTGAAGGGGGAGGACATACTGCACGGACTGGGGATGATTTCTATATGTGTGAAGGGGGAGGACATACTGTACGGACTGGGGATGATTTCTATATGTGTGAAGGGGGAGGACATACTGCACGGACTGGGGATGATCTCTATGTGTGAAGGGGAGGACATACTGTACGGACTGGGGATGATCTCTATATGTGTGAAGGGGGAGGACATACTGCATGGACTGGGGATGATCTCTATATATGTGAAGGGGGAGGACATACTGCAGGGAGTGAGGATGATCTCTATATGTGTGAAGAGGGAGGACATACTGCATGGACTGGGGATGATTTCTATATGTGTGAAGGGGAGGACATACTGCACGGATTGGGGATGATTTCTATATGTGTGAAGGGGGAGGACATACTGCATGGATTGGGGATGATTTCTATATGTGTGAAGGGTGAGGACATACTGCACGGACTGAGGATGATTTCTATATGTGTGAAGGGGGAGGACATACTGCACGGACTGGGGATGATTTCTATATGTGTGAAGGGGGAGGACACACTGCACGGACTGGGGATGATTTCTATATGTGTGAAGGGGGAGGACATACTGCATGGACTGAGGATGATTTCTATGTGTGAAGGGGGAGGACATACTGCACAGGCTGGGGATGATTTCTATATGTGTGAAGGGGGAGGACATACTGCACAGACTGGGGATGATTTCTATATGTGTGAAGGGGGAGGACACACTGCACAGACTGGGGATGATTTCTATATGTGTGAAGGGGGAGGACATACTGCACGGACTGGGGATGATCTCTGTGTGTGAAGGGGACATACTGCACGGACTGGGGATGATTTCTATATGTGTGAAGGGGGAGGACATACTGCATGGACTGGGGATGATCTCTATATATGTGAAGGGGGAGGACATACTGCAGGGAGTGAGGATGATCTCTATATGTGTGAAGGGGGAGGACATACTGCACGGAATGGGAATGATTTCTATATGTGTGAAGGGGGAGGACATACTGCACGGACTGGGGATGATTTCTATATGTGCGAAGGGGGAGGACATACTGCACGGACTGGGGATGATTTCTATATGTGAAGGGGGAGGACGGACTGGGGATGATTTCTATATGTGTGACGGAGGAGGACATACTGCACGGACTGGGGATGATTTCTATATGTGTGAAGGGGGAGGACATACTGCACGGACTGAGGATGATTTCTATATGTGTGAAGGGGGAGGACATACTGCACGGACTGGGGATGATTTCTATATGTGTGAAGGGGGAGGACATACTGCATGGACTGGGGATGATTTCTATATGTGTGAAGGTGAGGACATACTGCACGGACTGGGGATGATTTCTATATATGTGAAGGGGGAGGACATACTGCACAGACTGGGGATGATTTCTATATGTGTGAAGGGGGAGGACATACTGCACAGACTGGGGATGATCTCTATATGTGTGAAGGGGGAGGACATACTGCATGGACTGGGGATGATTTCTATATGTGTGAAGGGGAGGACATACTGCACGGACTGGGGATGATTTCTATATGTGTGAAGGGGGAGGACATACGGCACGGACTGGGGATGATTTCTATATGTGTGAAGGGGGAGGACATACTGCATGGACTGGGGATGATTTCTATATGTGTGAAGGGGGAGGACATACTGCACGGACTGGGGATGATTTCTATATGTGTGAAGGGGGAGGACATACTGCACGGACTGGGGATGATTTCTATATGTGTGAAGGAGGAGGACATACTGCACGGACTGGGGATGATTTCTTTATGTGTGAAGGGGGAGGACATACTGCACGGACTGGGGATGATTTCTATATGTGTGAAGGGGGAGGACACACTGCACGGACTGGGGATGATTTCTATATGTGTGAAGGGGGAGGACACACTGCACGGACTGGGGATTATTTCTATATGTGTGAAGGGGGAGGACATACTGCACGGACTGGGGATGATTTCTATATGTGTGAAGGGGGAGGACACACTGCACGGACTGGGGATGATTTCTATATGTGTGAAGGGGGAGGACATACTGCACGGACTGGGGATGATTTCTATATGTGTGAAGGGGGAGGACACACTGCACGGACTGGGGATGATTTCTATATGTGTGAAGGGGACATACTGCACGGACTGGGGATTATTTCTATATGTATGAAGGGGGAGGACATACTGCACGGACTGGGGATGATTTCTATATGTGTGAAGGGGGAGGACATACTGCACGGACTGGGGATGATTTCTATATGTGTGAAGGGGGAGGACATACTGCACGGACTGGGGATGATTTCTATATGTGAAGGGGAGGACACACTGCACGGACTGGGGATGATTTCTATATGTGTGAAGGGGGAGGACATACTGCACGAACTGGGGATGATTTCTATATGTGTGAAGGGGGAGGACATACTGCACAGACTGGGGATGATTTCTATATGTGTGAAGGGGGAGGACATACTGCACGGACTGGGGATGATCTCTATGTGTGTGAAGGGGACATACTGCACGGACTGGGGATGATTTCTATATGTGTGAAGGGGGAGGACATACTGCATGGACTGGGGATGATTTCTATGTGTGTGAAGGGGGAGGACATACTGCACGGACTGGGGATGATCTCTATGTGTGTGAAGGGGACATACTGCACGGACTGGGGATGATTTCTATATGTGTGAAGGGGGAGGACATACTGCATGGACTGGGGATGATCTCTATGTGTGAAGGGGGAGGACATACTGCACGGACTAGGGATGATTTCTATATGTGAAGGGGGAGGACATACTGCACGGACTGGGGATGATTTCTATATGTGCGAAGGGGGAGGACATACTGCACGGACTGGGGATGATTTCTATATGTGAAGGGGGAGGACACACTGCACGGACTGGGGATGATTTCTATATGTGTGAAGGGGGAGGACATACTGCACGGACTGGGGATGATTTCTATATGTGTGAAGGGGGAGGACATACTGCACGGACTGGGGATGATTTCTATATGTGTGAAGGGGGAGGACATACTGCACGGACTGGGGATGATCTCTATATGTGTGAAGGGGGAGGACATACTGCACGGACTGGGGATGATTTCTATATGTGTGAAGGGGGAGGACATACTGCACTGACTGGGGATGATTTCTATATGTGTGAAGGGGGAGGACATACTGCACGGACTGGGGATGATCTCTATATGTGTGAAGGGGGAGGACATACTGCACAGACTGGGGATGATTTCTATGTGTGAAGGGGGAGGACATACTGCACGGACTGGGGATGATTTCTATATGTGTGAAGGGGGAGGACATACTGTACGGACTGGGGATGATTTCTATATGTGTGAAGGGGGAGGACATACTGCACGGACTGGGGATGATCTCTATGTGTGAAGGGGAGGACATACTGTACGGACTGGGGATGATCTCTATATGTGTGAAGGGGGAGGACATACTGCATGGACTGGGGATGATCTCTATATATGTGAAGGGGGAGGACATACTGCAGGGAGTGAGGATGATCTCTATATGTGTGAAGAGGGAGGACATACTGCATGGACTGGGGATGATTTCTATATGTGTGAAGGGGAGGACATACTGCACGGATTGGGGATGATTTCTATATGTGTGAAGGGGGAGGACATACTGCATGGATTGGGGATGATTTCTATATGTGTGAAGGGTGAGGACATACTGCACGGACTGAGGATGATTTCTATATGTGTGAAGGGGGAGGACATACTGCACGGACTGGGGATGATTTCTATATGTGTGAAGGGGGAGGACATACTGCACGGACTGGGGATGATTTCTATATGTGTGAAGGGGGAGGACACACTGCACAGACTGGGGATGATTTCTATATGTGTGAAGGGGGAGGACATACTGCACGGACTGGGGATGATCTCTATGTGTGTGAAGGGGACATACTGCACGGACTGGGGATGATTTCTATATGTGTGACGGGGGAGGACATACTGCATGGACTGGGGATGATTTCTATATGTGTGAAGGGGGAGGACATACTGTACGGACTGGGGATGATTTCTATGTGTGAAGGGGGAGGACATACTGCACGGACTGGGGATGATCTCTATGTGTGTGAAGGGGACATACTGCACGGACTGGGGATGATTTCTATATGTGTGAAGGGGGAGGACATACTGCACGGACTGGGGATGATTTCTATATGTGTGAAGGGGGAGGACATACTGCATGGACTGAGGATGATCTCTATATGTGTGAAGGGGGAGGACATACTGTACGGACTGGGGATGATTTCTATATGTGTGAAGGGGGAGGACATACTGCACGGACTGGGGATGATTTCTATATGTGTGAAGGGGGAGGACATACTGCACGGACTGGGGATGATTTCTATATGTGTGAAGGGGGAGGACATACTGCACGTACTGGGGATGATTTCTATATGTGTGAAGGGGGAGGACACACTGCACTGACTGGGGATGATTTCTATATGTGTGAAGGGGGAGGACACACTGCACGGTCTGGGGATGATTTCTATATGTGTGAAGGGGGAGGACATACTGCATAGACTGAGGATGATTTCTATGTGTGAAGGGGGAGGACATACTGCACAGGCTGGGGATGATTTCTATATGTGTGAAGGGGTAGGACATACTGCACAGACTGGGGATGATTTCTATATGTGTGAAGGGGGAGGACACACTGCACAGACTGGGGATGATTTCTATATGTGTGAAGGGGGAGGACATACTGCACGGACTGGGGATGATCTCTGTGTGTGAAGGGGACATACTGCACGGACTGGGGATGATTTCTATATGTGTGAAGGGGGAGGACATACTGCATGGACTGGGGATGATCTCTATATATGTGATGTGGGAGGACATACTGCACGGACTGGGGATGATCTCTATATGTGTGAAGGGGGAGGACATACTGCACGGACTGGGAATGATTTCTATATGTGTGAAGGGGGAGGACATACTGCACGGACTGGGGATGATTTCTATATGTGAAGGGGGAGGACACACTGCACGGACTGGGGATGATTTCTATATGTGCGAAGGGGGAGGACATACTGCACGGACTGGGGATGATTTCTATATGTGAATGGGGAGGACGGACTGGGGATGATTTCTATATGTGTGAAGGGGAGGACATACTGCACGGACTGGGGATGATTTCTATATGTGTGAAGGGGGAGGACATACTGCACGGACTGGGGATGATTTCTATATGTGTGAAGGGGGAGTACATACTGCATGGACTGGGGATGATTTCTATATGTGTGAAGGGGAGGACATACTGCACGGATTGGGGATGATTTCTATATGTGTGAAGGGGGAGGACATACTGCACGGACTGGGGATGATTTCTATATGTGTGAAGGGGAGGACATACTGCATGGACTGGGGATGATTTCTATGTGTGAAGGGGGAGGACATACTGCACGGACTGGGGATGATTTCTATATGTGTGAAGGGGGAGTACATACTGCATGGACTGGGGATGATTTCTATATGTGTGAAGGGGAGGACATACTGCACATGCTGGGGATGATTTCTATATGTGTGAAGGGGGAGGACATACTGCACAGACTGGGGATGATTTCTATATGTGTGAAGGGGGAGGACACACTGCACAGACTGGGGATGATTTCTATATGTGTGAAGGGGGAGGACATACTGCACGGACTGGGGATGATCTCTGTGTGTGAAGGGGACATACTGCACGGACTGGGGATGATTTCTATATGTGTGAAGGGGGAGGACATACTGCATGGACTGGGGATGATCTCTATATATGTGAAGGGGGAGGACATACTGCAGGGAGTGAGGATGATCTCTATATGTGTGAAAGGGGAGGACATACTGCACGGAATGGGAATGATTTCTATATGTGTGAAGGGGGAGGACATACTGCACGGCCTGGGGATGATTTCTATATGTGCGAAGGGGGAGGACATACTGCACGGACTGGGGATGATTTCTATATGTGAAGGGGGAGGACGGACTGGGGATGATTTCTATATGTGTGACGGAGGAGGACATACTGCACGGACTGGGGATGATTTCTATATGTGTGAAGGGGGAGGACATACTGCACGGACTGAGGATGATTTCTATATGTGTGAAGGGGGAGGACATACTGCACGGACTGGGGATGATTTCTATATGTGTGAAGGGGGAGGACATACTGCACGGACTGGGGATGATTTCTATATGTGTGAAGGGGGAGGACATACTGCACGGACTGGGGATGATTTCTATATGTGTGAAGGGGAGGACATACTGCACGGACTGGGGATGATTTCTATATGTGTGAAGGGGGAGGACATACTGCACGGACTGGGGATGATTTCTATATGTATGAAGGGGGAGGACATACTGCACGGACTGGTGATGATTTCTATATGTGTGAAGGGGGAGGACATACTGCACGGACTGGGGATGATTTCTATATGTGTGAAGGGGGAGGACATACTGCACGGACTGGGGATGATTTCTATATGTGTGAAGGAGGAGGACATACTGCACGGACTGGGGATGATTTCTATATGTGTGAAGGGGGAGGACATACTGCACGGACTGGGGATGATTTCTATATGTGTGAAGGGGGAGGACACACTGCACGGACTGGGGATGATTTCTATATGTGTGAAGGGGGAGGACACACTGCACGGACTGGGGATTATTTCTATATGTGTGAAGGGGGAGGACATACTGCACGGACTGGGGATGATTTCTATATGTGTGAAGGGGGAGGACACACTGCACGGACTGGGGATGATTTCGATATGTGTGAAGGGGGAGGACATACTGCACGGACTGGGGATGATTTCTATATGTGTGAAGGGGAGGACACACTGCACGGACTGGGGATTATTTCTATATGTGTGAAGGGGGAGGACATACTGCACGGACTGGGGATGATTTCTATATGTGTGAAGGGGGAGGACACACTGCACGGACTGGGGATGATTTCTATATGTGTGAAGGGGGAGGACATACTGCACGGACTGGGGATGATTTCTATATGTGTGAAGGGGAGGACACACTGCACGGACTGGGGATGATTTCTATATGTGTGAAGGGGACATACTGCACGGACTGGGGATTATTTCTATATGTATGAAGGGGGAGGACACACTGCACGGACTGGGGATGATTTCTATATGTGTGAAGGGGGAGGACATACTGCACGGACTGGGGATGATTTCTATATGTGTGAAGGGGGAGGACATACTGCACGGACTGGGGATGATTTCTATATGTGTGAAGGGGGAGGACATACTGCACGGACTGGGGATGATTTCTATATGTGAAGGGGAGGACACACTGCACG
>NW_026609122.1:0-40704 GCF_029499605.1 Hyla sarda | reverse complement strand
TATATACAGAGGAGAGGAGATATATATATATATATATATATACACACAGAGGAGAGGAGATATATATATATATACAGAGGAGAGGAGATCTATCTATCTATCTATCTATATATATATATTTACACAGAGGAGAGGAGATCTATATATGTATACAGAGGAGAGGAGATCTATATATATATATATATATATATATATATATATACACACACAGAGGAGAGGAGAATATATATATATATACAGAGGAGAGGAGATCTATATATATATACAGAGGAGAGGAGATATATATATATATATATATACAGAGGAGAGGAGATCTATATATATATATACAGAGGAGAGGAGATCTATATATATATATATATATATATATATAATATATACAGAGGAGAGGAGATATATATATATATATATATATACACACAGAGGAGAGGAGATATATATATATATATACAGAGGAGAGGAGATCTATCTATCTATCTATCTATATATATATATTTACACAGAGGAGAGGAGATCTATATATGTATACAGAGGAGAGGAGATCTATATATATATATATATATATATATATATATATACACACACAGAGGAGAGGAGATATATATATATATACAGAGGAGAGGAGATCTATATATATATATATATATATATATATACACAGAGGAGAGGAGATCTATATATGTATACAGAGGAGAGGAGATCTATATATATATATACACAGAGGAGAGGAGATCTATATATATATATATATATATATATATATATACACAGAGGAGAGGAGATCTATATATAGATATATACAGAGGAGAGGAGATATATATATACAGAGGAGAGGAGATATATATATATATACAGAGGAGAGGAGATCTATATATATATATACACAGAGGAGAGGAGATCTATATATATATATATATATATATATATATATATATACAGAGGAGAGGAGATCTATATATAGATATATACAGAGGAGAGGAGATATATATATACAGAGGAGATATATATATATATATATATACAGAGGAGAGGAGATATATATATATATATATATATATATATATATATATATATACACAGAGGAGAGGAGATCTATATATATATACAGAGGAGAGGAGATATATATATATATACAGAGGAGAGGAGATCTATATATATATATATACACAGAGGAGAGGAGATCTATATATATATATATATATATATATATACAGAGGAGAGGAGATCTATATATAGATATATACAGAGGAGAGGAGATATATATATACAGAGGAGAGGAGATATATATATATATATATATATATATATATATACACAGAGGAGAGGAGATCTATATATAGATATATACAGAGGAGAGGAGATATATATATATATACAGAGGAGAGGAGATATATATATATATACAGAGGAGAGGAGATATATATATATATATATACAGAGGAGAGGAGATATATATATATATACAGAGGAGAGGAGATCTATATATATATATATACAGAGGAGAGGAGATCTATATATATATATAAACAGAGGAGAGGAGATCTATATATATATATATACAGAGGAGAGGAGATCTATATATATATATATATATATATATATATATATATATATATATATATATATACACACAGAGGAGAGGATATATATATACACACACACAAAGGGAATAAACCTGTTACTGCAATCCTTTCCTGTGAGAAATACTTTTTCTTAAATTTCAGGGGGACGACATTTATGGCCGTGACTGTATTTTATATATTTTATAAAATATAAAATCTCATCCCTTCCCCAATATCGCGCCACACCCCTACCCCTTAATTCCCTGGTTGAACTTGATGGACATATGTCTTTTTTCGACCGTACTAACTATGTAACTATATGGAATTTAGGAAAAGGGGGGGTGATTTTAACTTAACAAAACTCTGGAAACACAAAACAAAACAAAAAATAACTTACCGAGCGCCGGGATTCCACCCGAGCTGCCGCACCTAAAAGACAAAGAAGATGTATGGGAGGGGGGGGGTCTACAAACATCTGAGATATGTGTATATCCCCTCCCCCAACTGTATGGGAAGGATAAAACCCCCAGTGTAAAAGGAGGATACCCCCAACTGTATGAGGATACCCCCCAACTGTATGAGAAGGATACAACCCCCAATGTAAAAGGAGGATACCCCCAACTGTATGAGGATACACCCCCCGGTGTAAATGGAGGATACCCCCAACTGTATGAGGATACACCCCCCAGTGTAAATGGAGGATACCCCCAACTGTATGAGGATACACCCCCCAGTGTAAAAGGAGGATACCCCCCAACTGTATGAGAAGGATACACCCCCCAGTGTAAAAGGATACCCCCCAACTGTATGAGAAGGATACACCCCCCAGTGTAAATGGAGGATACCCCCAACTGTATGAGAAGGATACACCCCCCAATGTAAATGGAGGATACCCCCCAACTGTATGAGGATACACCCCCCAGTGTAAATGGAGGATACCCCCAACTGTATGAGGATACACCCCCCAGTGTAAATGGAGGATACCCCCCAACTGTATGAGAAGGATACAACCCCCCAATGTAAATGGAGGATACCCCCCAACTGTATGAGGATACACCCCCCAGTGTAAATGGAGGATACCCTCAACTGTATGAGAAGGATACACCCCCCAGTGTAAATGGAGGATACCCCCCAACTGTATGAGAAGGATACAACCCCCCAATGTAAATGGAGGATACCCCCCAACTGTATGAGGATACACCCCCCAGTGTAAATGGAGGATACCCCCAACTGTATGAGGATACACCCCCCAGTGTAAAAGGATACCCCCCAACTGTATGAGAAGAATACACCCCCCAGTGTAAAAGGATACCCCCAAACTGTATGAGGATACACCCCCCAGTGTAAAAGGATACCCCCCAACTGTATGAGAAGGATACACCCCCCAGTGTAAATGGAGGATACCCCCCAACTGTATGAGGGATACACCCCCCAGTGTAAAAGGATACCCCCCAACTGTATGAGAAGAATACACCCCCCAGTGTAAATGGAGGATACCCCCCAACTGTATGAGGATACACCCCCCAGTGTAAAAGGATACCCCCCAACTGTATGAGAAGGATACACCCCCCAGTGTAAATGGAGGATACCCCCAACTGTATGAGGATACACCCCCCAATGTAAAAGGAGGATACCCCCCAACTGTATGAGAAGGATACACCCCCCAGTGTAAATGGAGGATACCCCCCAACTGTATGAGAAGGATACAACCCCCCAATGTAAAAGGAGGATACCCCCAACTGTATGAGGATACACCCCCCAGTGTAAATGGAGGATACCCCCAACTGTATGAGGATACACCCCCCAATGTAAATGGAGGATACCCCCAACTGTATGAGGATACACCCCCCAGTGTAAATGGAGGATACCCCCAACTGTATGAGAAGGATACACCCCCCAATGTAAAAGGAGGATACCCCCAACTGTATGAGGATACACCCCCCAGTGTAAATGGAGGATACCCCCCAACTGTATGAGGATACACCCCCCCCGTGTAAATGGAGGATACCCCCAACTGTATGAGGATACACCCCCCCAATGTAAATGGAGGATACCCCCAACTGTATGAGGATACACCCCCCCAATGTAAAAGGAGGATACCCCCAACTGTATGAGGATACACCCCCCCAATGTAAAAGAAGGATACCCCCAACTGTATGAGGATACACCCCCCAGTGTGAATGGAGGATACCCCCAACTGTATGAGAAGGATACACCCCCCCCCCAGTGTAAATGGAGGATACCCCCAACTGTATGAGAAGGATACACCCCCCCCCCCCCCAGTGTAAATGGAGGATACCCCCAACTGTATGAGAAGGATACACCCCCCCCCCCAGTGTAAATGGAGGATACCCCCAACTGTATGAGAAGGATACACCCCCCCCAGTGTAAAAGGAGGATACCCCCCAGCTGAGAAGAATACACCCCCCAGTGTAAATAAAGGATACCCCCCAACTGTATGAGAAGGATACACCCCCCAGTGTAAAAGGAGGATACCCCCCAACTGTATGAGGATACACCCCCCAGTGTAAATGGAGGATACCCCCCCCAACTGTATGAGAAGGATATAACCCCCCCCCCAGTGTAAAAGGAGGATACCCCCCAACTGTATGAGAAGGATACACCCCCCAATGTAAAAGGAGGATACCCCCCAACTGTATGAGGATACACCACCCAGTGTAAATGGAGGATACCCCCCCAACTGTATGAGAAGGATACACCCCCCCCCCCCCCAGTGTAAAAGGAGGATACCCCCCAACTGTATGAGAAGGATACACCCCCCCACAGTGTAAAAGGAGGATACCCCCCAACTGTATGAGAAGGATACACCCCCCCCACAGTGTAAAAGGAGAATACCCCCCAACTGTATGAGGATACACCCCCCAGTGTAAATGGAGGATACCCCCCAACTGTATGAGAAGGATACACCCCCCAGTGTAAGAGGAGGATACCCCCCAACTGTATGAGAAGGATGCACCCCCCAGTGTAAATGGAGGATACCCCCAACTGTACGAGAAGGATACACCCCCCCCCCAATGTAAAAGGAGGATACCCCCAACTGTATGAGAAGAATACACCCCCCAGTGTAAAAGGAGGATACCCCCCAACTGTATGAGGATACACCCCCCAGTGTAAATGTAGGATACCCCCAACTGTATGAGAAGGATACACCCCCCAATGTAAAAGGAGGATACCCCCTAACTGTATGAGGATACACCCCCCAGTGTAAATGGAGGATACCCCCCCCCCAACTGTATGAGAAGGATACACCCCCCCCCCCAGTGTAAAAGGAGGATACCCCCCAACTGTATGAGAAGGATACACCCCCCCAGTGTAAAAGGAGAATACCCCCCAACTGTATGAGGATACACCCCCCAGTGTAAATGGAGGATACCCCCCAACTGTATGAGAAGGATACACCCCCCAGTGTAAGAGGAGGATACCCCCAACTGTATGAGAAGGATACACCCCCCAGTGTAAGAGGAGGATACCCCCCAACTGTATGAGAAGGATGCACCCCCCAGTGTAAGAGGAGGATACCCCCAACTGTATGAGAAGGATACACCCCCCAGTGTAAGAGGAGGATACCCCCCAACTGTATGAGAAGGATGCACCCCCCAGTGTAAATGGAGGATACCCCCAACTGTATGAGAAGGATACACCCCCCAATGTAAATGGAGGATACCCCCAACTGTATGAGAAGGATACACCCCCCAATGTAAAAGGAGGATACCCCCCAACTGTATGAGGATACACCCCCCAGTGTAAATGGAGGATACCCCTCAACTGTATGAGAAGGATACACCCCCCAGTGTAAGAGGAGGATACCCCCCAACTGTATGAGGATACACCCCCCAGTGTAAATGGAGGATACCCCCCAACTGTATGAGAAGGATACACCCCCCAGTGTAAGAGGAGGATACCCCCCAATTGTATGAGAAGAATGCACCCCCCGGTGTAAAAGGAGGATACCCCCCAACCGTATGAGAAGGATACACCCCCCAGTGTAAAAGGAGGATACCCCCAACTGAGAATACACCCCCCCCACGTGTAAAACCATGTAAAAGGAGGATACCCCCCAACTGTATGAAGCAAATACACCGCCCAGTGTAAATGGAGGATACCCCCCCAACTGTATGAGAGGGATACACCCCCCCCCCCCCTCAACCAGTGTGAAAGGGGGATGCCCTCCACCCAAAACTGTATAAGGATACACCCTCCCCTGGTGTAAAAGGAGAATACCCCCTTAAAGGAGTACTCTAGTGCAGAGTATTCCTGCTCCATCCTGCCCGGGCTGCAAAATAAATGAAAATGAACCATCACTCACCTCCCTGGGTTCCCCCGGAGCGTCACTACAGCTGATCGGTCCTCCGGTCCATCCCCTTTATACTTCCTGGTGTAACGAAGCGTCACATGGCGCTCAGCCTATCGCCGGCCGAGGCGGAACATCGCGGCGGCCGGCGATAGGCTGAGCGCCATGTGACGCTTCGTTTCACCCGGAAGTATAAAGGGAATGGACCAGAGAACCGATCAGCTGTAGTGACGCTCCGGGGGAACCCAGGGAGGTGAGTGATGGTTCATTTTCATTTATTTTGCAGCCCGGGCAGGACGGAGCAGGAATACTCTGCACTAGAGTACTCCTTTAACTGTATGAGAATATACCCCCTCCCCAGTGTAAGAGGAGGACACCCCAATACCCTTCACCTGACTGTATGAGGGGGATATATACCCGTCACCTGACTGTATGAGGGGGATATATACCCTTCACCTGACTGTATGAGGGGGATATATACCCTTCACCTGACTGTATGAGGGGGATATATACCCTTCACCTGACTGTATGAGGGGATATATAACCTTCACCTGACTGTATGAGGGGGATATATACCCTTCACCTGACTGTATGAGGGGGATATATACCCTTCACCTGACTGTATGAGGGGATATATACCCTTCACCTGACTGTATGAGGGGGATATATACCCTTCACCTGACTGTATGAGGGGATATATAACCTTCACCTGACTGTATGAGGGGGATATATACCCTTCACCTGACTGTATGAGGGGGATATATACCCTTCACCTGACTGTATGAGGGGATATATACCCTTCACCTGACTGTATGAGGGGGATATATACCCTTCACCTGACTGTATGAGGGGATATATACCCTTCACCTGACTGTATGAGGGGGATATATACCCTTCACCTGACTGTATGAGGGGATATATACCCTTCACCTGACTGTATGAGGGGGATATATACCCTTCACCTGACTGTATGAGGGGGATATATACCCTTCACCTGACTGTATGAGGGGATATATACCCTTCACCTGACTGTATGAGGGGATATATACCCTTCACCTGACTGTATGAGGGGGATATATACCCTTCACCTGACTGTATGAGGGGGATATATACCCTTCACCTGACTGTATGAGGGGGATATATACCCTTCACCTGACTGTATGAGGGGGATATATACCCTTCACCTGACTGTATGAGGGGGATATATACCCTTCACCTGACTGTATGAGGGGATATATACCCTTCACCTGACTGTATGAGGGGGATATATACCCTTCACCTGACTGTATGAGGGGATATATACCCTTCACCTGACTGTATGAGGGGATATATACCCTTCACCTGACTGTATGAGGGGATATATACCCTTCACCTGACTGTATGAGGGGATATATACCCTTCACCTGACTGTATGAGGGGATATATACCCTTCACCTGACTGTATGAGGGGATATATACCCTTCACCTGACTGTATGAGGGGGATATATACCCTTCACCTGACTGTATGAGGGGGATATATACCCTTCACCTGACTGTATGAGGGGATATATACTCTTCACCTGACTGTATGAGGGGATATATACCCTTCACCTGACTGTATGAGGGGATATATACCCTTCACCTGACTGTATGAGGGGATATATACCCTTCACCTGACTGTATGAGGGGGATATATACCCTTCACCTGACTGTATGAGGGGATATATACCCTTCACCTGACTGTATGAGGGGGATATATACCCTTCACCTGACTGTATGAGGGGATATATACCCTTCACCTGACTGTATGAGGGGATATATACTCTTCACCTGACTGTATGAGGGGATATATACCCTTCACCTGACTGTATGAGGGGATATATACCCTTCACCTGACTGTATGAGGGGATATATACCCTTCACCTAACTGTAGGAGGACAAGTCCCGACATTTTCGCGGGGGCGGGGCCTTTGGTGAATGATGGGCATGTTAGCCAATGAACAGCAGCGATGGGCGTATCTAACCTGGGCGCGGCTTCCCGCCTCCGTACAACTATTGGCCAGCAGGCTGAGCGCGAGCTCCAGGTTCCGCCGTGAGTTTCCCAGCACCGCCGCCCGCTCAGGATCCGTGAAGAGGGAGAGGAGGATAGAGAGGCCGCCCCGCCTCCGGAACAGCCCCGCACCCCCAGCACGGGAGACATGGCGGCTTCGCAGTTCACTCAGGGCCCTCCCCAGACCCGCCGGATCCTCCACCGACAGCCGGGAAAGACAGGAGGAAAGCGACGATCCGGACATCAGCGCGAACACCGGAACCGAGCCGACGAAAAGGAGAGCGCATGCGCGGCACATCTATTGCCGCTAGGGATGCCGGAACTTGTGGTCTTTGAAAAGCGGAAATAAAGAGCTCAGAATGACGTAGTGTTATATGATTGGACGCTCGGCTCAGGGCGTGTCGGCGAATTTGTTTCTTTTGGAGAGTTGTTTTATGACGGTCACGTCAGAGGGGTGGGGCTTGTGTATGACTTTCCTATAAGGAAAAAGTTTGTGTCAAAGTAGCGGACCCGTCAGAAACTTCAACTGGTCCTATGACGTCACTCAGGCAGAAGCAATCGATGTCAGAGGACAGTATATAGAATTAGGTTAGGGCAACTGGTCCTATGACATCACTCACAGGCAGAAGGAATCCATGTCAGAGGACAGTATATAGAATTAGGTTAGGGCAACTGGTCCTATGACGTCACTCACAGGCGGAAGGAATCGATGTCAGAGGACAGTATATAGAATTAGGTTAGGGCAACTGGTCCTATGACGTCACTCAGGCAGAAGGAATCAATGTCAGAGGACAGTATATAGAATTAGGTTAGGGCAACTGGTCCTATGACATCACTCACAGGCAGAAGGAAACGATGTCAGAGGACAGTATATAGAATTAGGTTAGGGCAACTGGTCCTATGACATCACTCACAGGCAGAAGGAATTGATGTCAGAGGACAGTATATAGAATTAGGTTAGGGCAACTGGTCCTATGACATCACTCACAGGCAGAAGGAAACGATGTCAGAGGACAGTATATAGAATTAGGTTAGGGCAACTGGTCCTATGACATCACTCACAGGCAGAAGGAATCGATGTCAGAGGACAGTATATAGAATTAGGTTAGGGGAACTGGTCCTATGACGTCACTCACAGGCAGAAGGAATCAATGTCAGAGGACAGTATATAGAATTAGGTTAGGGCAACTGGTCCTATGACATCACTCAGGCGGAAGGAATCCATGTCAGAGGACAGTATATAGAATTAGGTTAGGGCAACTGGTCCTATGACGTCACTCACAGGCGGAAGCAATCGATGTCAGAGGACAGTATATAGAATTAGGTTATGGCAACTGGTCCTATGACGTCACTCAGGCGGAAGGAATCCATGTCAGAGGACAGTATATAGAATTAGGTTAGGGCAACTGGTCCTATGACGTCACTCACAGGCAGAAGGAATCCATGTCAGAGAACAGTATAGAGAATTAGGTTAGGGCAACTGGTCCTATGACATCACTCAGGCAAAAGGAATCCATGTCAGAGGACAGTATATAGAATTAGGTTAGGGCAACTGGTCCTATGACGTCACTCAGGCAGAAGGAATCAATGTCAGAGGACAGTATATAGAATTAGGTTAGGGCAACTGGTCCTATGACATCACTCAGGCAAAAGGAATCCATGTCAGAGGACAGTATATAGAATTAGGTTAGGGCAACTGGTCCTATGACGTCACTCACAGGCAGAAGGAATCCATGTCAGAGGACAGTATATAGAATTAGGTTAGGGCAACTGGTCCTATGACGTCACTCACAGGCAGAAGGAATCGATGACAGAGGACAGTATATAGAATTAGGTTAGGGCAACTGGTCCTATGACGTCACTCACAGGCAGAAGGAATCCATGTCAGAGGACAGTATATAGAATTAGGTTAGGGCAACTGGTCCTATGACATCACTCACAGGCAGAAGGAAACGATGTCAGAGGACAGTATATAGAATTAGGTTAGGGCAACTGGTCCTATGACATCACTCACAGGCAGAAGGAATCGATGACAGAGGACAGTATATAGAATTAGGTTAGGGCAACTGGTCCTATGACGTCACTCAGGCGGAAGGAATCCATGTCAGAGGACAGTATATAGAATTAGGTTAGGGCAACTGGTCCTATGACGTCACTCACAGGCAGAAGGAATCAATGTCAGAGAACAGTATAGAGAATTAGGTTAGGGCAACTGGTCCTATGACGTCACTCAGGCAAAAGGAATCCATGTCAGAGGACAGTATATAGAATTAGGTTAGGGCAACTGGTCCTATGACGTCACTCACAGGCAGAAGGAATCCATGTCAGAGGACAGTATATAGAATTAGGTTAGGGCAACTGGTCCTATGACGTCACTCACAGGCAGAAGGAATCGATGACAGAGGACAGTATATAGAATTAGGTTAGGGCAACTGGTCCTATGACGTCACTCAGGCGGAAGGAATCGATGTCAGAGGACAGTATATAGAATTAGGTTAGGGCAACTGGTCCTATGACGTCACTCAGGCAGAAGGAATCAATGTCAGAGGACAGTATATAGAATTAGGTTAGGGCAACTGGTCCTATGACGTCACTCAGGCGGAAGGAATCGATGTCAGAGGACAGTATATAGAATTAGGTTAGGGCAACTGGTCCTATGACATCACTCAGGCGGAAGGAATCCATGTCAGAGGACAGTATATAGAATTAGGTTAGGGCAACTGGTCCTATGACATCACTCACAGGCAGAAGGAATCCATGTCAGAGGACAGTATATAGAATTAGGTTAGGGCAACTGGTCCTATGACATCACTCAGGCGGAAGGAATCCATGTCAGAGGACAGTATATAGAATTAGGTTAGGGCAACTGGTCCTATGACATCACTCACAGGCGTAAGGAATCGATGTCAGAGGACAGTATATAGAATTAGGTTAGGGCAACTGGTCCTATGACGTCACTCAGGTGGAAGGAATCCATGTCAGAGGACAGTATATAGAATTAGGTTAGGGCAACTGGTCCTATGACGTCACTCACAGGCAGAAGGAATCGATGTCAGAGGACAGTATATAGAATTAGGTCAGGGCAACTGGTCCTATGACGTCACTCACAGGCAGAAGGAATCGATGTCAGAGGACAGTATATAGAATTAGGTTAGGGCAACTGGTCCTATGACGTCACTCAGGCGGAAGGAATCGATGTCAGAGGACAGTATATAGAATTAGGTTAGGGCAACTGGTCCTATGACGTCACTCAGGCAGAAGGAATCAATGTCAGAGGACAGTATATAGAATTAGGTTAGGGCAACTGGTCCTATGACGTCACTCAGGCGGAAGGAATCCATGTCAGAGGACAGTATATAGAATTAGGTTAGGGCAACTGGTCCTATGACATCACTCAGGTGGAAGGAATCCATGTCAGAGGACAGTATATAGAATTAGGTTAGGGCAACTGGTCCTATGACATCACTCACAGGCGTAAGGAATCGATGTCAGAGGACAGTATATAGAATTAGGTTAGGGCAACTGGTCCTATGACATCACTCACAGGCGTAAGGAATCGATGTCAGAGGACAGTATATAGAATTAGGTTAGGGCAACTGGTCCTATGACGTCACTCAGGCGGAAGGAATCCATGTCAGAGGACAGTATATAGAATTAGGTTAGGGCAACTGGTCCTATGACATCACTCAGGTGGAAGGAATCCATGTCAGAGGACAGTATATAGAATTAGGTTAGGGCAACTGGTCCTATGACGTCACTCAGGCGGAAGGAATCCATGTCAGAGGACAGTATATAGAATTAGGTTAGGGCAACTGGTCCTATGACATCACTCAGGTGGAAGGAATCCATGTCAGAGGACAGTATATAGAATTAGGTTAGGGCAACTGGTCCTATGACGTCACTCAGGCAGAAGGAATCAATGTCAGAGGACAGTATATAGAATTAGGTTAGGGCAACTGGTCCTATGACGTCACTCACAGGCGGAAGGAATCGATGTCAGAGGACAGTATATTGAATTAGGTTAGGGCAACTGGTCCTATGACGTCACTCACAGGCGGAAGGAATCGATGTCAGAGGACAGTATATAGAATTAGGTTAGGGCAACTGGTCCTATGACGTCACTCACAGGCAGAAGGAATCCATGTCAGAGGACAGTATATAGAATTAGGTTAGGGCAACTGGTCCTATGACGTCACTCAGGCAGAAGGAATCAATGTCAGAGGACAGTATATAGAATAAGGTTAGGGCAACTGGTCCTATGACATCACTCACAGGCAGAAGGAATCGATGTCAGAGGACAGTATATAGAATTAGGTTAGGGCAACTGGTCCTATGACGTCACTCACAGGCAGAAGGAATCGATGTCAGAGGACAGTATATAGAATTAGGTTAGGGCAACTGGTCCTATGACGTCACTCACAGGCAGAAGGAATCCATGTCAGAGGACAGTATATAGAATTAGGTTAGGGCAACTGGTCCTATGATGTCACTCACAGGCAGAAGGAATCGATGTCAGAGGACAGTATATAGAATTAGGTTAGGGCAACTGGTCCTATGACGTCACTCACAGGCAGAAGGAATCGATGACAGAGGACAGTATATAGAATTAGGTTAGGGCAACTGGTCCTAAGATGTCACTCACAGGCAGAAGGAATCGATGTCAGAGGACAGTATATAGAATTAGGTTAGGGCAACTGGTCCTATGACGTCACTCAGGCGGAAGGAATCGATGTCAGAGGACAGTATATAGAATTAGGTTAGGGCAACTGGTCCTATGACGTCACTCAGGCAGAAGGAATCAATGTCAGAGGACAGTATATAGAATTAGGTTAGGGCAACTGGTCCTATGACGTCACTCAGGCGGAAGGAATCCATGTCAGAGGACAGTATATAGAATTAGGTTAGGGCAACTGGTCCTATGACGTCACTCAGGCGGAAGGAATCCATGTCAGAGGACAGTATATAGAATTAGGTTAGGGCAACTGGTCCTATGACATCACTCAGGTGGAAGGAATCCATGTCAGAGGACAGTATATAGAATTAGGTTAGGGCAACTGGTCCTATGACATCACTCACAGGCGTAAGGAATCGATGTCAGAGGACAGTATATAGAATTAGGTTAGGGCAACTGGTCCTATGACATCACTCACAGGCGTAAGGAATCGATGTCAGAGGACAGTATATAGAATTAGGTTAGGGCAACTGGTCCTATGACGTCACTCACAGGCAGAAGGAATCGATGTCAGAGGACAGTATATAGAATTAGGTTAGGGCAACTGGTCCTATGACATCACTCACAGGCAGAAGGAATCGATGTCAGAGGACAGTATAAAGAATTAGGTTAGGGCAACTGGTCCTATGACATCACTCACAGGCAGAAGGAATCCATGTCAGAGGACAGTATATAGAATTAGGTTAGGGCAACTGGTCCTATGACGTCACTCACAGGCAGAAGGAATCCATGTCAGAGGACAGTATATAGAATTAGGTTAGGGCAACTGGTCCTATGACGTCACTCAGGCGGAAGGAATCCATGTCAGAGGACAGTATATAGAATTAGGTTAGGGCAACTGGTCCTATGACGTCACTCAGGCGGAAGGAATCCATGTCAGAGGACAGTATATAGAATTAGGTTACGGCAACTGGTCCTATGACATCACTCACAGGCAGAAGGAATCGATGACAGAGGACAGTATATAGAATTAGGTTAGGGCAACTGGTCCTATGACGTCATTCACAGGCAGAAGGAATCAATGTCAGAGAACAGTATATAGAATTAGGTTAGGGCAACTGGTCCTATGACGTCACTCACAGGCGTAAGGAATCGATGACAGAGGACAGTATATAGAATTAGGTTAGGGCAACTGGTCCTATGACATCACTCACAGGCAGAAGGAATCGATGTCAGAGGACAGTATATAGAATTAGGTTAGGGCAACTGGTCCTATGACGTCACTCACAGGCGGAAGGAATCAATGTCAGAGGACAGTATATAGAATTAGGTTAGGGCAACTGGTCCTATGACGTCACTCACAGGCAGAAGGAATCGATGTCAGAGGACAGTATATAGAATTAGGTTAGGGCAACTGGTCCTATGACGTCACTCAGGTGGAAGGAATCCATGTCAGAGGACAGTATATAGAATTAGGTTAGGGCAACTGGTCCTATGACGTCACTCACAGGCAGAAGCAATCGATGTCAGAGGACAGTATATAGAATTAGGTTAGGGCAACTGGTCCTATGACGTCACTCACAGGCGGAAGGAATCGATGACAGAGGACAGTATATAGAATTAGGTTCGGGCAACTGGTCCTATGACGTCACTCACAGGCAGAAGGAATCGATGTCAGAGGACAGTATATAGAATTAGGTTAGGGCAACTGGTCCTATGACATCACTCACAGGCGGAAGCAATCGATGTCAGAGGACAGTATATAGAATTAGGTTAGGGCAACTGGTCCTATGACCACTCACAGGTGGAAGGAATCAATGACAGAGGACAATATATAGAATTAGGTTAGGGCAACTGGTCCTATGACGTCACTCACAGGCGGAAGGAATCGATGTCAGAGGACAGTATAAAGAATTAGGTTAGGGCAACTAGTCCTATGACGTCACTCACAGGCGGAAGGAATCGATGTCAGAGGACAGTATATAGAATTAGGTTAGGGCAACTGGTCCTATGACGTCACTCAGGCAGAAGGAATCGATGACAGAGGACAGTATATAGAATTAGGTTAGGGCAACTGGTCCTATGACGTCACTCACAGGCAGAAGGAATCGATCTCAGAGGACAGTATATAGAATAAGGTTAGGGCAACTGGTCCTATGACATCACTCACAGGCAGAAGGAATCGATGTCAGAGGACAGTATATAGAATTAGGTTAGGGCAACTGGTCCTATGACATCACTCACAGGCAGAAGGAATCCATGTCAGAGGACAGTATATAGAATTAGGTTAGGGCAACTGGTCCTATGACATCACTCACAGGCAGAAGGAATCCATGTCAGAGGACAGTATATAGAATTAGGTTAGGGCAACTGGTCCTATGACATCACTCACAGGCAGAAGAAATCGATGACAGAGGACAGTATAGAGAATTAGGTTAGGGCAACTGGTCCTATGACGTCACTCACAGGCGGAAGGAATCGATGTCAGAGGACAGTATATAGAATTAGGTTAGGGCAACTGGTCCTATGACGTCACTCACAGGCAGAAGGAATCCATGTCAGAGGACAGTATATAGAATTAGGTTAGGGCAACTGGTCCTATGACATCACTCACCGGCAGAAGGAATCCATGTCAGAGGACAGTATATAAAATTAGGTTAGGGCAACTGGTCCTATGACGTCACTCACAGGCAGAAGGAATTGATGTCAGAGGACAGTATATAGAATTAGGTTTGGGCAACTGGTCCTATGACATCACTCACAGGCAGAAGGAAACGATGTCAGAGGACAGTATATAGAATTAGGTTAGGGCAACTGGTCCTATGACATCACTCACAGGCAGAAGGAATCCATGTCAGAGGACAGTATATAGAATTAGGTTAGGGCAACTGGTCCTATGACATCACTCACAGGCAGAAGGAATCGATGACAGAGGACAGTATAGAGAATTAGGTTAGGGCAACTGGTCCTATGACATCACTCACAGACAGAAGGAATCCATGTCAGAGGACAGTATATAGAATTAGGTTAGGGCAACTGGTCCTATGACGTCACTCAGGCAGAAGGAATCGATGACAGAGGACAGTATATAGAATTAGGTTAGGGCAACTGGTCCTATGACGTCACTCACAGGCAGAAGGGATCGATGTCAGAGGACAGTATATAGAATTAGGTTTGGGCAACTGGTCCTATGACATCACTCACAGGCAGAAGGAAACGATGTCAGAGGACAGTATATAGAATTAGGTTAGGGCAACTGGTCCTATGACGTCACTCACAGGCAGAAGGAATCGATGTCAGAGGACAGTATATAGAATTAGGTTAGGGCAACTGGTCCTATGACGTCACTCACAGGCAGAAGGAATCGATGTCAGAGGACAGTATATAGAATTAGGTTAGGGCAACTGGTCCTATGACGTCACTCACAGGCAGAAGGAATCGATGTCAGAGGACAGTATATAGAATTAGGTTAGGGCAACTGGTCCTATGACGTCACTCACAGGCAGAAGGAATCGATGTCAGAGGACAGTATATAGAATTAGGTTTGGGCAACTGGTCCTATGACATCACTCACAGGCAGAAGGAAACGATGTCAGAGGACAGTATATAGAATTAGGTTAGGGCAACTGGTCCTATGACGTCACTCACAGGCAGAAGGAATCCATGTCAGAGGACAGTATATTGAATTAGGTTAGGGCAACTGGTCCTATGACGTCACTCACAGGCAGAAGGAATCGATGACAGAGCCCACCAGAGGGCAGTACAGGGATCCCTCAATATACAGGGTGCACCATTTCTATGGATACACCTTAATAAAATGGGAATGGTTGGTGATACCTTCCTGTTTGTGGCAAATTATTATATGTGAGGGGGGAAACTTTTCAAGATGGGTGGTGACCGTGAAGAAGCTCCTTGTACTATAGAGACAAAAAGACAGGAGGAGCGCGATCCTAGTGAAATACCATTACAAATGCAGGAATGTTCGTAATAATGTAATGCTCACCGGAATTTGTTATGCTTAGAGCATAACATCTATAAAAACTCATCAGATAACGGGTCAGCAGCCTTGGAGCACCCGATCCTCCAGGGGAGACGGCAGAGATAGAACTTGGTAGCAAAAAAATTAAGAATTTCTCCAAAACGTCGTGATAAAGAGTTCGGGCCGAGCTAGAAACGCGTTGAAAGTGCTTTTTAATCTTTTATATCTACCATGATGGAATAAAGAAAACCTTTTTTGCTACCAAGTTCTATGAAGAAGCTCCCGTCCTCTACATAGACAGTGATTTACAGCTCCCAGCAGCTCTTTTTTACTTTTATATTTAAGGACTTATATTATCTATATTAATCTACTTATTTTTCTATAATCACTGTTATTAAGTAGACACCTGCTGCTATTCTTGAACAGGCAGTCACTTTAAATCAGTGAGCTGCGGTGGCTGCCAGGCCTGAGGAGTGAGGAGCCGCACAGGACGACCTAGACGCTGCACCGAAGGACATCACCCGTCAGACCCGCCGAGGAGACGCACAGGACGACATCACCCGTCAGACCCGCCGAGGAGACACACAGGACGACATCACCCGTCAGACCCGCCGAGGAGACGCACAGGACGACATCACCCGTCAGACCCGCCGAGGAGACACACAGGACGACATCACCCGTCAGACCCGCTTAGACGCTGCACAGAAGAATGTCACCCATAAGACCCGCCGAGGAGACGGACAGGACGACATCACCCCTCAGACCCACTTAGACGCTGCACAGAAGGACGTCACCCGTCAGACCCGCCGAGGACACGCACAGGATGACATCACCCGTCAGACCCGCATAGACGCTGCACAGAAGGACGACATCACCCGTCAGATCCGCCGAGGAGACACACAGGACGACATCACCCGTCAGACCCGCTTAGACGCTGCACAGAAGGATGTCACCCATAAGACCCGCCGAGGAGACGGACAGGACGACATCACCCATCAGACCCACTTAGACGCTGCACAGAAGGACGTCACCCGTCAGACCCGCCGAGGAGACGCACAGGATGACATCACCGTCAGACCCGCATAGACGCTGCACAGAAGGACGTCAGCCGTCAGACCCGCCGAGGAGACACAAAGGACGACATCACCCGTCAGACCCGCTTAGACGCTGCACAGAAGGATGTCACCCATAAGACCCGCCGAGGAGACGCACAAGACGACATCACCTGTCAGACCCACTTAGATGCTGCACAGAAGGATGTCACCCGTCAGACCCGCCGAGGAGACGCACAGGATGACATCACCGTCAGACCCGCTTAGACCCTGCACAGAAGGACGTCACCCGTCAGACCCGCTGAGGAGACGCACAGGACGACATCACCTGTCAGACCCGCTTAGACGCTGCACGGAAGGACCAGGATAATAATGGTATGGGGAGGGGGGGATTACAGGACCAGGATAATAATTGCATGGGGGGGGGGGGGATTACAGGACCAGGATAATAATGGTATTGGGGGGGGGGGGATTACAGGACCAGGATAATAATGTGAATTTGGGTAGAAAAACAGACATGGTGCACATCTACAATCTTGTATAATGATCTGATTGCTTCTCAGCATAATATCATAAACTAACAGGTTGTTAGTATACATTTTTGATCAAAAGGTACAAGCCCACTCGCCACGTCAAGGCCGCCTTTTTAGAGTGGGTCCCTAGCATAAAATGGCGCAGCACCAGGCGGCGACCACCACTGCCGCGACACCAATGCCGACAGGGGGGAACGACCCACCAGCAGAGCAGCCCCAATGCCACTCAAACCAGTCTATGGGCCGCACCCCCTCCCCCCCCCCCCCCCCCCCCCCCCCCCGCAGACACGGCACCACGGCAGCAACGGACACCGCACAGCACCACACCAGTGTGAACAAGGTCTTTAAATAGGTGGCCTTGACGTGGCGAGTGGGCTTTGTACTTTTTGATCAAAAATGTATACTAACAACCTGTTAGTTTTTGATATTATGCTGAGAAGCGATCAGATCATTATACAAGATTGTAGATGTGCAAACATGTCTATTTTTCTACCCGAATTCACACTGTGATTTCTATCCCCTCTTTTTTTTTTTTTTTTTTTTTTTTAACATGTGATGCACTCTTCCCCACCCCCTCAGCCCAACCCTATATAAGTAGTAGTTAGCTACACATAGGTCATTTCTTTCCTAGCAGCCTCCCAGTCTGACTGGGAGAGCATGGTAAGTGAGCCATTACACCTTGTTCACACTGGTGTGGTGCTGTGCGGTGTCCGTTACTGCCGTGGCGCCGTGTCTGCGGGGGGGTGCGGCCCATAGACTGGTTTGAGTGGCATTAGGGCCGCTCTGCCGGTGGGTCATTCCCCCCTGTGGGCATTGGTGTCACGGCGGTGGTGGTCACCGCTCGGTGCTGCGCCATTTTATGCTAGGGACGTTAGGGACCCACTCTAAATAGGTGGCCTTGACGTGGCGAGTGGGCTTGTCCTTTTTGATCAAAAATGTATACTAACAGCCTGTTAGTTTTTGATATTATGCTGAGAAGCAGTCAGATCATTATACAAGATTGTAGATGTGCACCATGTCTTTTTTTCTACCCGAATTCACACCAGGATAATAATGGTATGGGGGGGGATTACAGGACCAGGATAATAATGGTATGAGGGGGGGGGGGATTACAGGACCAGGATAATAATGGTATGGGGTGGGGGGGGTTAAAGGACCAGGAAAATAATGGTATATGGGGGGGATTACAGGACCAGGATAATAATGGGGGTTTACAGGACTAGGATAATAATGGTATGGGGGGGTAGGGTTACAGGACCAGGATAATATACTGCACCAGCCATCCATGGACATGAAGGTGATGGGTCACATACAGCACCAGCAATGGACATGAAGGTGATGGGTCATGTACAGGACAGCGATGGACATGAGGGTGATAGGTCACATACAGCACCAGCAATGGACATGAAGGTGATGGGTCATGTACAGGACAGCGATGGACATGAGGGTGATAGGTCATATACAGCAACAGCCATGGACATGAGGGTGATGGGTCACATACAGCACCAGGCTCGGACATGAGGGTGATGGGTCATATACAGCAACAGCCATGGACATGAGGGTGAGTGGTCACATACAGCAACGGCCATGGACATGAGGGTGATGGGTCATATACAGCACCAGCCATGGACATGAGGGTTATGGGTCATATATAGCACCAACCATGGACATGAGGGTGATGGGTCACATACAGCACCAGCCATGGACTTGAGGGTGATGGGTCATATACAGCACCAGCGATGGACATGAGGGTGATGGGTCACATACAGCACCAGCCATGGATATGAGTGTGATGGATCATATACAGCACCAGCCATGGACATGAGGGTGATGGGTCACATACAGCACCAGCAATGGACATGAGGGTGATGGGTCATGTACAGCACCAGCGATGGACATGAGGGTGATGGGTCACATACAGCACCAGCGATGGACATAAGGGTGATGGGTCATGTACAGCACCCGCCATGTACATGAGGGTGATGGATCATATTAGCACCAGCAATGAACATGAGGGTGATGGGTCATATACAGCACCAGCCATGCACATGAGGGTGATGCATCATATACAGCACCAGCCATGGACATGAGGGTGATGGGTCACATACAGCAATTGCCATGGACATGAGGGTGATGGGTCATATACACCACCAGCCATGGACATGAAGGTAATGGGTCACATACAGCACCAGCAATGGACATGAGGGTGATGGGTCACATACAGCACCAGCAATGGACATGAGGGTGATGGGTCATGTACAGGACCAGCGATGGACATGAGGGTGATGGGTCACATACAGCAACAGCTATGGACATGAAGGTGATGGGTCATATACAGCACCAGCGATGGACATGACGGTGATGGGTCACATACAGCACCAGCGATGGACACGACGGTGATGGGTCACATAAAGCACCAGCGATGGACATGAGGGTGATGGGTCATTTACAGCACCAGCCATGTACATGAGGGTGATGGGTCATATTAGCACCAGCCATGGACATGAGGGTGATGGGTCATATACAGCACCAGCCATGGACATGAGGGTGATGGGTCATATACAGCAACAGCCATGGACATGAGGGTGATGGGTCACATACAGCAACGGCCATGGACATGAGGGTGATGGGTCATATACAGCACCAGCCATGGACATGAGGGTTATGGGTCATATATAGCACCAGCCATGGACATGAGGGTGATGGGTCACATACAGCACCAGCCATGGACTTGAGGGTGATGGGCCATATACAGCACCAGCGATGGACATGAGGGTGATGGGTCATATACAGCACCAGCGATGGACATGAGGGTGATGGGTCATATACAGCACCAGCGATGGACATGAGGGTGATGGGTCACATACAGCAATTGCCATGGACATGAGGGTGATGGGTCACATACATCACCAGCCACGGATATGAGGGTGATGGGTCATATACACCACCAGCCATGGACATGAAGATAATGGGTCACATACAGCACCAGCAATGGACATGAGGGTGATGGGTCACATACAGCACCAGCAATGGACATGAGGGTGATGGGTCATGTACAGGACCAGCGATGGACATGAGGGTGATGGGTCACATACAGCAACAGCCATGGACATGAAGGTGATGGGTCATATACAGCACCAGCAATAGACATGAGGGTGATGGGTCACATACAGCACCAGCGATGGACATCACGGTGATGGGTCACATAGAGCACCAGCGATGGACATGACGGTGATGGGTCACATACAGCACCAGCGATGGACATGAGGGTGATGGGTCACGTACAGCACCAGCGATGGACATGAGGGTGATGGGTCATTTACAGCACCAGCCATGTACATGAGGGTGATGGGTCATATACAGCACCAGCCATGGACATGAGGGTGATGGGTCATATAGAGCAACAGCCATGGACATGAGGGTGATGGGTCACATACAGCAACGGCCATGGACATGAGGGTGATGGGTCATATACAGCACCAGCCATGGACATGAGGGTTATGGGTCATATATAGCACCAGCCATGGACATGAGGGTGATGGGTCACATACAGCACCAGCCATGGACTTGAGGGTGATGGGCCATATACAGCACCAGCGATGGACATGAGGGTGATGGGTCATATACAGCACCAGCGATGGACATGAGGGTGATGGGTCATATACAGCACCAGCCATGGACATGAGGGTGATGGGTCATATACAGCACCAGTCTGGCACATGAGGGTGATTGTCATATACAGCTCCAGCCATGGACATGAGGGTGATGGGTCACATACAGCACCAGCCAAAGATATGAGGGTGATGGGTCATATACACCACCAACCATGGACATGAAGGTGATGGGTCATATACAGCACTAGCCATGGACATGAGGGTGATGGGTCATGTACAGGACCAGCGATGGACATGAGGGTGATGGGTCACATACAGCAATTGCCATGGACATGAGGGTGATGGGTCATATACACCACCAGCCATGGACATGAAGGTAATGGGTCACATACAGCACCAGCAATGGACATGAGGGTGATGGGTCACATACAGCACCAGCAATGGACATGAGGGTGATGGGTCATGTACAGGACCAGCGATGGACATGAGGGTGATGGGTCACATACAGCAACAGCTATGGACATGAAGGTGATGGGTCATATACAGCACCAGCGATGGACATGACGGTGATGGGTCACATACAGCACCAGCGATGGACACGACGGTGATGGGTCACATAAAGCACCAGCGATGGACATGAGGGTGATGGGTCATGTACAGGACCAGCGATGGACATGAGGGTGATGGGTCACGTACAGCACCAGCGATGGACATGAGGGTGATGGGTCATTTACAGCACCAGCCATGTACATGAGGGTGATGGGTCATATACAGCACCAGCCATGGACATGAGGGTGATGGGTCATATAGAGCAACAGCCATGGACATGAGGGTGATGGGTCACATACAGCAACGGCCATGGACATGAGGGTGATGGGTCATATACAGCACCAGCCATGGACATGAGGGTTATGGGTCATATATAGCACCAGCCATGGACATGAGGGTGATGGGTCACATACAGCACCAGCCATGGACTTGAGGGTGATGGGCCATATACAGCACCAGCGATGGACATGAGGGTGATGGGTCATATACAGCACCAGCGATGGACATGAGGGTGATGGGTCATATACAGCACCAGCCATGGACATGAGGGTGATGGGTCATATACAGCACCAGTCTGGCACATGAGGGTGATTGTCATATACAGCTCCAGCCATGGACATGAGGGTGATGGGTCACATACAGCACCAGACAAAGATATGAGGGTGATGGGTCATATACACCACCAACCATGGACATGAAGGTGATGGGTCATATACAGCACTAGCCATGGACATGAGGGTGATGGGTCATGTACAGGACCAGCGATGGACATGAGGGTGATGGGTCACATACAGCACCAGCGATGGACATGGGGGTGATGGGTCATATACAGCACCAGCGATGGACATGAGGGTGATAGGTCATTTACAGCACCAGCCATGTACATGGGGGTGATGGGTCATATACATCACCAGCCATGGACATGAGGGTGATGGGTCATATACAGCAACAGCCATGGATATGAGGGTGATGGGTCATATACAGCAACAGCCATGGATATGAGGGTGATGGGTCATATACATCACCAGCCATGGACATGAGGGTGATGGGTCATATACAGCAACAGCCATGGATATGAGGGTGATGGGTCATATACAGCACCAGCCATGGACATGAGGGTGATGGGTCATATACAGCACCAGCCATGGGCATGAGGGTGAAGGGTCATATACAGCAATAGCCATGGACATGAGGGTGATGGGTCACATACAGCAATGGCCATGGACACGAGGGTGATGGGTCACATACAGCAACGTCCATGGACATGAGGGTGATGGGTCATATACAGCAACAGCCATGGACATGAGGGTGATGGGTCATGTACAGGACCAGCCATGTACATGAGGGTTATGGGTCACATACAGCACCAGCCATGGACATGAGGGTGATGGGTCATATACAGCACCAGCCATGGACATGAGGGTGATGAGTCACATACAGCAATGGCCATAGACATGAGGGTGATGGGTCATATGCAGCACCAGCCATGGACATGAGGGTGATGGGTCATATACAGCAATGGCCATGGACATGTGGGTGATGGGTCATATACAGCAATGGCCATGGACATGAGGGTGATGGGTCATATACAGCACCAGCCATGGACATGTGGGTGATGGGTCATATACAGCACCAGCCATGGACATGTGGGTGATGGGTCATATACAGCAATGGCCATGGACATGAGGGTGATGGGTCCTTTACAGCACCAGCGATGGACATGAGGGTGATGGGTCATATACAGCACCAGCAATGGACATGAGGGTGATGGGTCTTATACACCACCAGCCATGGACATGACGGTGATGGGTCATATACAGCAATGGCCATGGACATGAGGGTGATGGGTCATATACACCACCAGCCATGGACATGAGGGTGATGGGTCATATACAGCACCAGCCATGGACATGAGGGTGATGGGTCATATACAGCACCAGACATGGACATGAGGGTGATGGGTCATATACACCACCAGCCATGGACATGAGGGTGATGGGTCATATAGGTAAATGAAGAAAGGTAGTCCAGCAGTCCCTTAAAACGTAGATCCTTTATTTAACTTTTCTTTAATTTTCTTTATTTCTTATTTCACTTTTCTTTAATTTTCTTTATTTCTTATTCATTTGATGGGTCATATACAGCACTAGACATGGACATGAGGGTGATGGGTCATATACACCACCAGCCATGGACATGAGGGTGATGGGTCACATACATCACCAGCCAGGGATATGAGGGTGATGGGTCATATATACCAACAGCCATGGACATGAAGGCAATGGGTCACATACAGCACCAGCCATGGACGAGGTTGATGGGTCATGCACAGCACCAGCCATGGACATGAGGGTGATGGGTCATATACACCACCAGCCATGGACATGAAGGTGATGGGTCATATACAGCAATGGCCATGGACATGAGGGTGATGGGTCCTTTACAGCACCAGCCATGGACTGAGGGTGATGGGTCATATACACCACCAGCCATGGACATGAAGGTGATGGGTCATATACACCACCAGCCATGGACATGAAGGTGATGGGTCATATACAGCACCAGCCATGGACATGAGGGTGATGGTTCATATACAGCACCAGCCATGGAAATGAGGGTGATGGGTCATGTACAGGACCAGCCATGTACATGAGGGTGATGGGTCATATACACCACCAGCCATGGACATGTGGGTGATGGGTCATATACAGCAATGGCCATGGACATGAGGGTGATGGGTCCTTTACAGCACCAGCGATGGACATGAGGGTGATGGGTCATATACAGCACCAGCGATGGACATGAGGGTGATGGGTCATATACAGCACCAGTCATGGACATGAGGGTGATGGGTCATATACAGCAATGGCCATGGACATGAGGGTGATGGGTCCTTTACAGCACCAGCCATGGACTGAGGGTGATGGGTCATATACACCACCAGCCATGGACATGAAGGTGATGGGTCATATACAGCACCAGCCATGGACTGAGGGTGATGGGTCATATACACCACCAGCCATGGACATGAGGGTGATGGGTCATATACAGCACCAGCCATGGACATTACGTACTGACCTATGTGGCCTCCTGGTATCATTCTAGGAACGGCTTCTCTGCACCATGTGACCTGGCGTCTTGTTGTTCTGGTTTGTAAATTCCTTTTCTTTCAGGTTTTAACCGTTTTCTATTTATTATACACAAATTTACTGAAAACATGTGAGCAGATGACCCTCATAACCGGAAGATCTGCTTCCAGCCGACAACACTGAGGACTTTCCTTTTTCCCTAAGAAGTTTTAACCTGAGAACTGTCAGGAGAGAGGAAGCAGGTGACAGGTTCCCCTCACTAACCATTACGTGTGTAAGGCCGTGTTCTCACCTCACAGTTAAAGTCAGCCGTCAAAAAAATGCTCATCAGGATTTCACAACTTTATTAATCACAACCATATTAATAAAATACATACTCCGCAAAAGAACATGGATCAAGGTCCACAAGAAAAATCATGCCCTTCAGCACTGACCTATTATCCACTTAAAGAAATAAGGAGAATTTGCCGAGCCCAGACTGCCAGGGTGAACCAGGGTCTCAGGATAGGCCTAGGTTTCAAGATGGACCTGGGTGTCAAGATGGACCAAGGTGTCCAAATGAACCAAGGTCTCAGGATAAACCAGGGCGTCAACATGGATCAAGTAGTCAGGATGGACCAGAGTGTCAGGATGGACCAAGGAGTTAGGATGGACCAAGGTGTCAGGATGGACTAGGGTGTCGGGAAGGACCAGGTGTCAGGACGGTCTGTTTTAACTGTGTGTGATCTTGTTATCTAACTTTTAATAGAGAGTCCAATGGTTGAAGGGTGAATACATGAAAAAAACCAATAGACCACCAGGGGTGGTCCAATAATACCCTAGGGTTCCCAACCATCAACTATTTACAGGACTTTATTAACAGGGTCCAACTGAAATAGTAATAGTAACTGGTGCACTTGGTGTCCAAAATTTAAGATGAAAAACACACACATGTAAAAACACTGTGTGCAATTAACCAACTTGTTTTAAGATAATATGGGCTCTAATGGCTCCATTAAGAGTTGTCAGATGTAGGGAGCATTTATGTGACAATGCTCCTGATCCACTCTTATTGGTTAAAGCACACATCTAATTAAAACAGGAGAACAATGCCCCCCTCAACATTTCACCACCGAAGTGGCTTTGTCAAGAGGCATGTGGGCAATGGCAACCCAACTGCCGACCTGTGTATTTATAACCTCTTCTGGTGATGTTAGATCTCATTACTCCAATCAGGAGTCACTTCCTGCATCTCGTAATTAAGTGTATCCAATCCCATTGTTATGTAATACTAGACACTTCAGTAGTCCAATGGTGTGAATGGAGATCTCAGCCTATCAGGAATTGCCACTTGTGCAGACCTCATAGGTGTAGGGATCGGACATCCTATACTGACGTCCTATGTTAACAATGCGCACATGGTGCTACGTGAGATCTTAAAGATTTCTCGGAGCTCCGGCAGTATCAACTGCGCAAAATCCTTGCCATTCCGGCAATGTAATCAATCACTGCGCCTGCGCACAAAAAGCTGCGCAGCATTAACTCCTTCAGGATGAAGGGCGTACGCCCAGTGTTTAAAAAGCGGTCACACCAGGGCGGTCCCGGCTGCTAACGATAGCGGGGACCCTGGGCTAATAGCGTGCGATACCGATCGTTGTGCCACACGCTATTAACACTTCAGACTCGGCGATCAAAGTTGATCGCCGCGTCTAAAAATGAAAGTAAACACTTCCCGACAGCTCAGTCAGGCTGATTGGGACATCGCGATAAAATCACGATGTCCCAATCAGCTGGGACGCAAGCGGAGATCCCCTTACCTTGCTTTCGTCGTGTCCGATCAGCGTTTGATTGCTCCAAGCCTAAGCTACAGGCTTGAGCAATCAAGCCCCTATCTCGCTGATCCATTCAAAGCTATGGCTTCAGGGATCAGGCTAAAAGATCAGTGTGTGCAGTGTTATAGCATCCTATGGGATAACAATGATCAGTATAAGAAATCAGTGTGTGCAGTGTTATAGTCTCCTATGGGATAACAATGATCAGTGTGTGCAGTGTTATGGTCCCCTATGGGATAACAATGATCAGTGTGTGCAGTGTTCTAGTCCCCTATGTGATAACAATGATCAGTGAGTGCAGTCTTATAGTCTCCTATCGGCTAACAATGATCAGTATAAGAGATAAGTGTGTGCAGTGTTATAGTCTCCTATGGGATAATAATGATCAGTATAAGAGATCAGTGTGTGCAGTGTTATAGTCTCCTATGGGATAACAATGATCAGTATGAGAGATCAGTGTGTGCAGTCTTATAGTCTCCTATCGGATAACAATGATCAGTATAAGAGATAAGTGTGTGCAGTGTTATAGTCTCCTATGGGATAATAATGATCAGTATAAGAGATCAGTGTGTGCAGTGTTATAGTCTCCTATGGGATAATAATGATCAGTATAAGAGATCAGTGTGTGCAGTGTTATAGTCTCCTATGGGATAATAATGATCAGTATAAGAGATCAGTGTGTGCAGTGTTATAGTCTCCTATGGGATAATAATGATCAGTATAAGAGATAAGTGTGTGCAGTGTTATAGTCTCCTATGGGATAATAATGATCAGTATAAGAGATCAGTGTGTGCAGTGTTATAGGTCCCTATGGGATAATAATGATCAGTATAAGAGATAAGTGTGTGTAGTGTTATAGTCTCCTCTGTATAACACTGTAGAAAAAAAGTAAAAAAAAAAAAAAAAAGGTAACAATGGTCATTTAACACCTCCCCTAATAAAAGTTTGAATCACCCCCCTTTTCCCATAAAAAAAACATTGTAAATAAAAATAAACATATGTCAGAACTATAAAAATATATCGTTAATTAAATTCCAAAGTCCAACATAGCGTATTTTTGGTCACTTTTTAGGTCATGAAAAAACAAATAAAAAGCGATCAAAAAGTCCGATCAATACAAAAATGGTACCGATAAAAACTTCAGATCACGGTGCAAAAAATGAGCCCTCATACCAGCCCGTACGTGGAAAAATAAAAAGTTATAGGGGTTAGATAATGAAAATTATTTTACATATAACATTTTCCTGCATGTAGTTATGATTTTTTTCCGAAGTACGACAATATCCAACCTATATAAGTAGGGAATCATTTTAACCGTATGGACCTACAGAATAAAGATAAGGTGTTATTTTTACCGAAAAATGCACTGCATAGAAACGGAAGCCCCCAAAATTACAAAATGAAATTTTTTCTTCAATTTTGTCGCACAATGGATTTTTTTTTCCGTTTCGCCGTGGATTTTTTGGTAAAATGACTGATGTCACGGAAAAGTAGAATTGGTGGCACAAAAAATAAGCATCATATGGAATTTTATGTGCAGAATTGAAAGTGTAATGATTTATAGAAGGTGATGAGGAAAAAATGAAAATACAAAAACCCTGCGTCCTTGAGGGGTTAAGGTGCGCGGGGACTTAGGGGGTTATAGATATTGTAAGAATATTTTATTATGAATTGTAACTACCAATGAGTGTTTCCATTATATATAACATTCTTGATCTTGTTATCTATCACTTGTTTTATATCACTTGTTATCTATCACTTGTTATCTATCACTTGTTATCTATCACTTGTTATCTATCACTTGTTATCTATCACTTGTTATATATCACTTGTTATCTATCACTTGTTATCTATCACTTGTTATCTATCACTTGTTTTATATCACTTGTTATCTATCACTTGTTATCTATCACTTGTTATCTATCACTTGTAATCTATCACTTGTTTTATATCACTTGTTATCTATCACTTGTTATCTATCACTTGTTATCTATCACTTGTTATCTATCACTTGTTTTATATCACTTGTTATCTATCACTTGTTATCTATCACTTGTTATCTATCACTTGTTATCTATCACTTGTTATCTATCACTTGTTTTATATCACTTGTTATCTATCACTTGTTATCTATCACTTGTTATCTATCACTTGTTTTATATCACTTGTTATCTATCACTTGTTATCTATCACTTGTTTTATATCACTTGTTATCTATCACTTGTTATCTATCACTTGTTTTATATCACTTGTTATCTATCACTTGTTATCTATCACTTGTTTTATATCACTTGTTATCTATCACTTGTTTAATATCACTTGTTATATATCACTTGTTATCTATCACTTGTTTTATATCACTTGTTATCTATCACTTGTTATCTATCACTTGTTTTATATCACTTGTTATCTATCACTTGTTATCTATCACTTGTTTTATATCACTTGTTATCTATCACTTGTTATCTATCACTTGTTATCTATCACTTGTTATCTATCACTTGTTTTATATCACTTGTTATCTATCACTTGTTATCTATCACTTGTTATCTATCACTTGTTTTATATCACTTGTTATCTATCACTTGTTTTATATCACTTGTTATCTATCACTTGTTATCTATCACTTGTTATCTATCACTTGTTTTCTATCACTTGTTATCTATCACTTGTTATCTATCACTTGTTTTATATCACTTGTTTTATATCACTTGTTATCTATCACTTGTTATCTATCACTTGTTATCTATCACTTGTTTTATATCACTTGTTATCTATCACTTGTTATCTATCACTTGTTTTATATCACTTGTTATCTATCACTTGTTATCTATCACTTGTTATCTATCACTTGTTTATATCACTTGTTTTATATCACTTGTTATCTATCACTTGTTATCTATCACTTGTTTTATATCACTTGTTATCTATCACTTGTTATCTATCACTTGTTATCTATCACTTGTTATCTATCACTTGTTATCTATCACTTGTTTTCTATCACTTGTTATCTATCACTTGTTTATCTATCAATTGTTTTTCTATCACTTGTTATCTATCACTTGTTATCTATCACTTGTTATCTATCACTTGTTATCTATCACTTGTTATCTATCACTTGTTATCTATCACTTGTTATCTATCACTTGTTTTTCTATCACTTGTTATCTATCACTTGTTATCTATCACTTGTTATCTATCACTTGTTATCTATCACTTGTTTTATATCACTTGTTATCTATCACTTGTTATCTATCACTTGTTATCTATCACTTGTTATCTATCACTTGTTATCTATCACTTGTTTTATATCACTTGTTATCTATCACTTGTTATCTATCACTTGTTTTTATATCACTTGTTATCTATCACTTGTTATCTATCACTTGTTATCTATCACTTGTTATCTATCACTTGTTATATATCACTTGTTTTATATCACTTGTTATCTATCACTTGTTATCTATCACTTGTTTTATATCACTTGTTATCTATCACTTGTTTTATATCACTTGTTATCTATCACTTGTTATCTATCACTTGTTATCTTATCACTTGTTATCTATCACTTGTTTATCTATCACTTGTTATCTATCACTTGTTATCTATCACTTGTTATCTATCACTTGTTATCTATCACTTGTTATATATCACTTGTTTTATATCACTTGTTATCTATCACTTGTTATCTATCACTTGTTTTATATCACTTGTTATCTATCACTTGTTTTATATCACTTGTTATCTATCACTTGTTATCTATCACTTGTTATCTATCACTTGTTATCTATCACTTGTTATCTATCACTTGTTATATATCACTTGTTTTATATCACTTGTTATCTATCACTTGTTATCTATCACTTGTTTTATATCACTTGTTATCTATCACTTGTTTTATATCACTTGTTATCTATCACTTGTTATCTATCACTTGTTATCTATCACTTGTTATCTATCACTTGTTATCTATCACTTGTTATCTATCACTTGTTATCTATCACTTGTTATATATCACTTGTTTTATATCACTTGTTATCTATCACTTGTTATCTATCACTTGTTTTATATCACTTGTTATCTATCACTTGTTTTATATCACTTGTTATCTATCACTTGTTATCTATCACTTGTTATCTATCACTTGTTATCTATCACTTGTTATCTATCACTTGTTTTCTATCACTTGTTATCTATCACTTGTTATCTATCACTTGTTATCTATCACTTGTTATCTATCACTTGTTTTTATATCACTTGTTATCTATCACTTGTTTTATATCACTTGTTATCTATCACTTGTTATATATCACTTGTTATCTATCACTTGTTATCTATCACTTGTTATCTATCACTTGTTATATATCACTTGTTTTATATCACTTGTTATCTATCACTTGTTATCTATCACTTGTTTTATATCACTTGTTATCTATCACTTGTTTTATATCACTTGTTATCTATCACTTGTTATCTATCACTTGTTATCTATCACTTGTTATCTATCACTTGTTATCTATCACTTGTTATCTATCACTTGTTTTATATCACTTGTTATCTATCACTTGTTATCTATCACTTGTTATCTATCACTTGTTATCTATCACTTGTTATCTATCACTTGTTATCTATCACTTGTTATCTATCACTTGTTTTATATCACTTGTTATCTATCACTTGTTTTATATCACTTGTTATCTATCACTTGTTATATATCACTTGTTATCTATCACTTGTTTTATATCACTTGTTATCTATCACTTGTTTTATATCACTTGTTATCTATCACTTGTTATCTATCACTTGTTATCTATCACTTGTTTTCTATCACTTGTTATCTATCACTTGTTATCTATCACTTGTTTTATATCACTTGTTTTATATCACTTGTTATCTATCACTTGTTTATCTATCACTTGTTATCTATCACTTGTTATCTATCACTTGTTATCTATCACTTGTTTTATATCACTTGTTTTATATCACTTGTTTTATATCACTTGTTATCTATCACTTGTTATCTATCACTTGTTATCTATCACTTGTTATCTATCACTTGTTTTCTATCACTTGTTATCTATCACTTGTTATCTATCACTTGTTTTATATCACTTGTTTTATATCACTTGTTATCTATCACTTGTTATCTATCACTTGTTATCTATCACTTGTTATCTATCACTTGTTATCTATCACTTGTTTTATATCACTTGTTTTATATCACTTGTTATCTATCACTTGTTATCTATCACTTGTTTTATATCACTTGTTATCTATCACTTGTTTTATATCACTTGTTATCTATCACTTGTTATCTATCACTTGTTATCTATCACTTGTTATCTATCACTTGTTTTATATCACTTGTTATCTATCACTTGTTATCTATCACTTGTTATCTATCACTTGTTTTATATCACTTGTTATCTATCACTTGTTTTATATCACTTGTTATCTATCACTTGTTATCTATCACTTGTTATCTATCACTTGTTTTCTATCACTTGTTATCTATCACTTGTTATCTATCACTTGTTTTATATCACTTGTTTTATATCACTTGTTATCTATCACTTGTTATCTATCACTTGTTATCTATCACTTGTTTTATATCACTTGTTATCTATCACTTGTTATCTATCACTTGTTTTATATCACTTGTTATCTATCACTTGTTATCTATCACTTGTTATCTATCACTTGTTTTATATCACTTGTTTTATATCACTTGTTATCTATCACTTGTTATCTATCACTTGTTTTTATATCACTTGTTATCTATCACTTGTTTATCTATCACTTGTTATCTATCACTTGTTATCTATCACTTGTTATCTATCACTTGTTTTCTATCACTTGTTATCTATCACTTGTTATCTATCAATTGTTTTCTATCACTTGTTATCTATCACTTGTTATCTATCACTTGTTATCTATCACTTGTTTATCTATCACTTGTTATCTATCACTTGTTATCTATCACTTGTTATCTATCACTTGTTATCTATCACTTGTTTTCTATCACTTGTTATCTATCACTTGTTATCTATCACTTGTTATCTATCACTTGTTATCTATCACTTGTTTTATATCACTTGTTATCTATCACTTGTTATCTATCACTTGTTATCTATCACTTGTTATCTATCACTTGTTATCTATCACTTGTTTTATATCACTTGTTATCTATCACTTGTTATCTATCACTTGTTATCTATCACTTGTTATCTATCACTTGTTATCTATCACTTGTTATCTATCACTTGTTTTATATCACTTGTTATCTATCACTTGTTATCTATCACTTGTTTTATATCACTTGTTATCTATCACTTGTTATCTATTCACTTGTTATCTATCACTTGTTATCTATCACTTGTTATCTATCACTTGTTATATATCACTTGTTTTATATCACTTGTTATCTATCACTTGTTATCTATCACTTGTTTTATATCACTTGTTATCTATCACTTGTTTTATATCACTTGTTATCTATCACTTGTTATCTATCACTTGTTATCTATCACTTGTTATCTATCACTTGTTATCTATCACTTGTTATCTATCACTTGTTATCTATCACTTGTTATCTATCACTTGTTATATATCACTTGTTTTATATCACTTGTTATCTATCACTTGTTATCTATCACTTGTTTTATATCACTTGTTATCTATCACTTGTTTTATATCACTTGTTATCTATCACTTGTTATCTATCACTTGTTATATATCACTTGTTTTATATCACTTGTTATCTATCACTTGTTATCTATCACTTGTTTTATATCACTTGTTATCTATCACTTGTTTTATATCACTTGTTATCTATCACTTGTTATCTATCACTTGTTATCTATCACTTGTTATCTATCACTTGTTTTCTATCACTTGTTATCTATCACTTGTTTTATATCACTTGTTATCTATCACTTGTTATCTATCACTTGTTATCTATCACTTGTTTTATATCACTTGTTTTATATCACTTGTTATCTATCACTTGTTATCTATCACTTGTTTTTATATCACTTGTTATCTATCACTTGTTATCTATCACTTGTTATCTATCACTTGTTATCTATCACTTGTTATCTATCACTTGTTTTCTATCACTTGTTATCTATCACTTGTTTATCTATCAATTGTTTTCTATCACTTGTTATCTATCACTTGTTATCTATCACTTGTTATCTATCACTTGTTATCTATCACTTGTTATCTATCACTTGTTATCTATCACTTGTTATCTATCACTTGTTATCTATCACTTGTTTTCTATCACTTGTTATCTATCACTTGTTATCTATCACTTGTTATCTATCACTTGTTATCTATCACTTGTTTTATATCACTTGTTATCTATCACTTGTTATCTATCACTTGTTATCTATCACTTGTTATCTATCACTTGTTATCTATCACTTGTTTTATATCACTTGTTATCTATCACTTGTTATCTATCACTTGTTATCTATCACTTGTTATCTATCACTTGTTATCTATCACTTGTTATCTATCACTTGTTTTATATCACTTGTTATCTATCACTTGTTATCTATCACTTGTTTTATATCACTTGTTATCTATCACTTGTTATCTATCACTTGTTATCTATCACTTGTTATCTATCACTTGTTATCTATCACTTGTTATATATCACTTGTTTTATATCACTTGTTATCTATCACTTGTTATCTATCACTTGTTTTATATCACTTGTTATCTATCACTTGTTTTATATCACTTGTTATCTATCACTTGTTATCTATCACTTGTTATCTATCACTTGTTATCTATCACTTGTTATCTATCACTTGTTATCTATCACTTGTTATCTATCACTTGTTATCTATCACTTGTTATATATCACTTGTTTTATATCACTTGTTATCTATCACTTGTTATCTATCACTTGTTTTATATCACTTGTTATCTATCACTTGTTTTATATCACTTGTTATCTATCACTTGTTATCTATCACTTGTTATATATCACTTGTTTTATATCACTTGTTATCTATCACTTGTTATCTATCACTTGTTTTATATCACTTGTTATCTATCACTTGTTTTATATCACTTGTTATCTATCACTTGTTATCTATCACTTGTTATCTATCACTTGTTATCTATCACTTGTTTTCTATCACTTGTTATCTATCACTTGTTATCTATCACTTGTTATCTATCACTTGTTATCTATCACTTGTTATCTATCACTTGTTATCTATCACTTGTTATCTATCACTTGTTTTATATCACTTGTTATCTATCACTTGTTATCTATCACTTGTTTATCTATCACTTGTTTTATATCACTTGTTATCTATCACTTGTTATCTATCACTTGTTATCTATCACTTGTTCTATCACTTGTTATCTATCACTTGTTTTCTATCACTTGTTATCTATCACTTGTTATCTATCACTTGTTATCTATCACTTGTTATCTATCACTTGTTATCTATCACTTGTTATCTATCACTTGTTATCTATCACTTGTTTTATATCACTTGTTATCTATCACTTGTTATATATCACTTGTTATCTATCACTTGTTATCTATCACTTGTTATCTATCACTTGTTATCTATCACTTGTTATCTATCACTTGTTATCTATCACTTGTTATCTATCACTTGTTTTCTATCACTTGTTATCTATCACTTGTTATCTATCACTTGTTATCTATCACTTGTTATCTATCACTTGTTTTATATCACTTGTTATCTATCACTTGTTTTCTATCACTTGTTATCTATCACTTGTTATCTATCACTTGTTATCTATCACTTGTTATCTATCACTTGTTATATATCACTTGTTTTATATCACTTGTTATCTATCACTTGTTTTCTATCACTTGTTATCTATCACTTGTTATCTATCACTTGTTATCTATCACTTGTTATCTATCACTTGTTTTATATCACTTGTTATCTATCACTTGTTATATATCACTTGTTATCTATCACTTGTTATCTATCACTTGTTATCTATCACTTGTTATCTATCACTTGTTTTATATCACTTGTTATCTATCACTTGTTATCTATCACTTGTTTTATATCACTTGTTATCTATCACTTGTTTTATATCACTTGTTATCTATCACTTGTTATCTATCACTTGTTATCTATCACTTGTTATCTATCACTTGTTTATCTATCACTTGTTATCTATCACTTGTTATCTATCACTTGTTATCTATCACTTGTTATCTATCACTTGTTATATATCACTTGTTTTATATCACTTGTTATCTATCACTTGTTATCTATCACTTGTTATCTATCACTTGTTATCTATCACTTGTTATCTATCACTTGTTATCTATCACTTGTTATCTATCACTTGTTATCTATCACTTGTTTTATATCACTTGTTATCTATCACTTGTTATCTATCACTTGTTATCTATCACTTGTTATCTATCACTTGTTATCTATCACTTGTTATCTATCACTTGTTATCTATCACTTGTTATCTATCACTTGTTATCTATCACTTGTTATCTATCACTTGTTATCTATCACTTGTTATATATCACTTGTTTTATATCACTTGTTATCTAATCACTTGTTATCTATCACTTGTTTTATATCACTTGTTATCTATCACTTGTTTTATATCACTTGTTATCTATCACTTGTTATCTATCACTTGTTATCTATCACTTGTTATCTATCACTTGTTATCTATCACTTGTTATCTATCACTTGTTATCTATCACTTGTTATCTATCACTTGTTATCTATCACTTGTTATCTATCACTTGTTATCTATCACTTGTTATCTATCACTTGTTATCTATCACTTGTTTTCTATCACTTGTTATCTATCACTTGTTATCTATCACTTGTTATCTATCACTTGTTTTCTATCACTTGTTATCTATCACTTGTTATCTATCACTTGTTTTTATATCACTTGTTATATATCACTTGTTATCTATCACTTGTTATCTATCACTTGTTATCTATCACTTGTTATCTATCACTTGTTATCTATCACTTGTTTTATATCACTTGTTTTATATCACTTGTTTTATATCACTTGTTATCTATCACTTGTTATCTATCACTTGTTATCTATCACTTGTTTTCTATCACTTGTTATCTATCACTTGTTATCTATCACTTGTTTTATATCACTTGTTTTATATCACTTGTTATCTATCACTTGTTATCTATCACTTGTTATCTATCACTTGTTATCTATCACTTGTTTATATATCACTTGTTTTATATCACTTGTTATCTATCACTTGTTATCTATCACTTGTTATCTATCACTTGTTTTATATCACTTGTTATCTATCACTTGTTTTATATCACTTGTTATCTATCACTTGTTATCTACTATCACTTGTTATCTATCACTTGTTATCTATCACTTGTTATCTATCACTTGTTTTATATCACTTGTTATCTATCACTTGTTATCTATCACTTGTTTTATATCACTTGTTATCTATCACTTGTTTATATCACTTGTTATCTATCACTTGTTATCTATCACTTGTTATCTATCACTTGTTATCTATCACTTGTTTTATATCACTTGTTTATCTATCACTTGTTATCTATCACTTGTTATCTATCACTTGTTTTATATCACTTGTTATCTATCACTTGTTTTATATCACTTGTTATCTATCACTTGTTATCTATCACTTGTTATCTATCACTTGTTATCTATCACTTGTTTATATCACTTGTTATCTATCACTTGTTATCTATCACTTGTTTTATATCACTTGTTATCTATCACTTGTTTTATATCACTTGTTATCTATCACTTGTTATCTATCACTTGTTATCTATCACTTGTTTTCTATCACTTGTTATCTATCACTTGTTATCTATCACTTGTTATATATCACTTGTTATCTATCACTTGTTATCTATCACTTGTTATCTATCACTTGTTATCTATCACTTGTTATATATCACTTGTTATCTATCACTTGTTATCTATCACTTGTTATCTATCACTTGTTATCTATCACTTGTTTTATATCACTTGTTTCTATCACTTGTTATCTATCACTTGTTATCTATCACTTGTTTTATATCACTTGTTATCTATCACTTGTTATCTATCACTTGTTATCTATCACTTGTTATCTATCACTTGTTATCTATCACTTGTTTTTCTATCACTTGTTATCTATCACTTGTTATCTATCACTTGTTTTCTATCACTTGTTATCTATCACTTGTTTATCTATCACTTGTTTATCTATCACTTGTTATCTATCACTTGTTATCTATCACTTGTTATCTATCACTTGTTATCTATCACTTGTTATCTATCACTTGTTTTCTATCACTTGTTATCTATCACTTGTTATCTATCACTTGTTATCTATCACTTGTTATCTATCACTTTGTTTATATCACTTGTTATCTATCACTTGTTATCTATCACTTGTTATCTATCACTTGTTATCTATCACTTGTTATCTATCACTTGTTTTATATCACTTGTTATCTATCACTTGTTATCTATCACTTGTTATCTATCACTTGTTATCTATCACTTGTTATCTATCACTTGTTTATCTATCACTTGTTTATATATCACTTGTTATCTATCACTTGTTATCTATCACTTGTTTTACTATCACTTGTTATCTATCACTTGTTATCTATCACTTGTTATCTATCACTTGTTATCTATCACTTGTTATCTATCACTTGTTATCTATCACTTGTTTTATATCACTTGTTATCTATCACTTGTTATCTATCACTTGTTTTATATCACTTGTTATCTATCACTTGTTATCTATCACTTGTTATCTATCACTTGTTATCTATCACTTGTTATCTATCACTTGTTATCTATCACTTGTTATCTATCACTTGTTATCTATCACTTGTTATATATCACTTGTTTATATCACTTGTTATCTATCACTTGTTATCTATCACTTGTTTTTATATCACTTGTTATCTATCACTTGTTATCTATCACTTGTTATCTATCACTTGTTATCTATCACTTGTTATATATCACTTGTTTATCTATCACTTGTTATCTATCACTTGTTATCTATCACTTGTTTTATATCACTTGTTATCTATCACTTGTTTTATATCACTTGTTATCTATCACTTGTTATCTATCACTTGTTATCTATCACTTGTTTATCTATCACTTGTTATCTATCACTTGTTATCTATCACTTGTTATATCACTTGTTATCTATCACTTGTTATCTATCACTTGTTTTATATCACTTGTTATCTATCACTTGTTTTCTATCACTTGTTATCTATCACTTGTTATCTATCACTTGTTATCTATCACTTGTTATCTATCACTTGTTATCTATCACTTGTTATCTATCACTTGTTATCTATCACTTGTTATCTATCACTTGTTTTATATCACTTGTTATCTATCACTTGTTATCTATCACTTGTTATATATCACTTGTTATCTATCACTTGTTTATCTATCACTTGTTATCTATCACTTGTTATCTATCACTTGTTATCTATCACTTGTTATCTATCACTTGTTATCTATCACTTGTTATCTATCACTTGTTATCTATCACTTGTTATCTATCACTTGTTATCTATCACTTGTTATCTATCACTTGTTATATATCACTTGTTATCTATCACTTGTTATATATCACTTGTTATCTATCACTTGTTATTCTATCACTTGTTATCTATCACTTGTTATCTATCACTTGTTATCTATCACTTGTTATCTATCACTTGTTATCTATCACTTGTTATCTATCACTTGTTATCTATCACTTGTTTATCTATCACTTGTTATCTATCACTTGTTATCTATCACTTGTTATCTATCACTTGTTATCTATCACTTGTTATATATCACTTGTTTTATATCACTTGTTATCTATCACTTGTTATCTATCACTTGTTATCTATCACTTGTTATCTATCACTTGTTTTATATCACTTGTTATCTATCACTTGTTTTCTATCACTTGTTATCTATCACTTGTTATCTTCACTTTTGACTTATCTTTTTCTACACTTGTTATCTAACTTGTTATCTATCACTTGTTATCTATCACTTGTTATATATCACTTGTTTTATATCACTTGTTATCTATCACTTGTTATCTATCACTTGTTATCTATCACTTGTTTATCTATCACTTGTTTTATATCACTTGTTATCTATCACTTGTTATCTATCACTTGTTATCTATCACTTGTTATCTATCACTTGTTATCTATCACTTGTTTATCTATCACTTGTTATCTATCACTTGTTATCTATCACTTGTTTTATAATCACTTGTTATCTATCACTTGTTATCTATCACTTGTTATCTATCACTTGTTATCTATCACTTGTTTTTATATCACTTGTTATCTATCACTTGTTATCTATCACTTGTTATCTATCACTTGTTATCTATCACTTGTTATCTATCACTTGTTTTATATCACTTGTTATCTATCACTTGTTATCTATCACTTGTTATATATCACTT
>NW_026609121.1:0-40743 GCF_029499605.1 Hyla sarda | reverse complement strand
GGTGTTTCTGCGTGCTGCGCCGGCCCAAAGAGTGCCCGGCGGAAAACGACAACGCAGGCATGTCGGGTGCCACTGTCTGCACCTGCACAGAAAGTTTTGAGCAGATATCTCCTTCCATTCGGCCGGAATTGAAAGAAGATTGTGCATCTTTAATGTAGGTCGCGGTCAATGACAAAAAGGCGCTTATCTTCAATCTAGGTGTTTCTGCGTGCTGCTCCGGCCCAAAGAGTGCCCGGCGGAAAACGACAACGCAGGCATGTCGGGTGCCACTGTCTGCACCTGCACAGAAAGTTTTGAGCAGATATCTTCTTTCGTTCTGCCGGAATTGAAAGACGTTTGTGCATCTTCAATGTAGGTCGCGGTCAATGACAAAAAGGCGCTTATCTTCAATCTAGGTGTTTCTGCGTGCTGCGCCGGCCCAAAGAGTGTCCGACTGAAAACGACAACGCAGGCATGTCGGGTGCCACTGTCTGCACCTGCACAGAAAGGTTTGAGCAGATATCTCCTTCCGTTCGGCCGGAATTGAAAGAAGATTGTGCATCTTCTATGTTCGTCGCGGTCAATGGCAAAAGGCGCTTATCTTCAATCTAGGTGTTTCTGCGTGCTGCTCCGGCCCAAAGAGTGCCCGGCGGAAAACGACAACGCAGGCATGTCGGGTGCCACTGTCTACACCTGCACAGAAAGTTATGAGCAGATATCTCCTTCCATTCAGCCGGAATTGCAAGACTTTTGTGCATCTTCAATATTGGTCGCGGTCAATGTCAAAAAGCCCTTATCTGCAATCTAGGTATTTCTGCGTGCTGCGCCGGCCCAAAGAGTGCCCGGCTGAAAACGACAGCGCAGGCATGTCGGGTGCCACTGTCTGCACCTGCACAGAAAGTTTTGAGCAGATATCTCCTTCCGTTCTGCCGGAATTGAAAGAAGATTGTGCATCTTCCATGTTCGTCGCGGTCAATGGCAAAAGGCGCTTATCTTCAATCTAGGTGTTTCTGCGTGCTGCTCCGGCCCAAAGAGTGCCCGGCGGAAAACGACAACGCAGGCATGTCGGGTGCCACTGTCTACACCTGCACAGAAAGATTTGAGCAGATATCTCCTTCCTTTCGGCCGGAATTGAAAGAAGATTGTGCATCTTCAATGTAGGTCGCGGTCAATGACAAAAAGGCGCTTATCTTCAATCTAGGTGTTTCTGCGTGCTGCGCCGGCCCAAAGAGTGCCCGGCTGAAAACGACAACGCAGGCATGTCGGGTGCCACTGTCTGCACCTGCACAGAAAGTTTTGAGCAGATATCTCCTTCCATTCGGCCGGAATTGCAAGAAGTTTGTGCATCTTCTATGTTCGTCGCGGTCAATGGCAAAAGGCGCTTATCTTCAATCTAGGTGTTTCTGCGTGCTGCGCCGGCCAAAAGAGTGTTCGGCGGAAAACGACAACGCAGGCATGTCGGGTGCCACTGTCTGCACCTGCACAGAAAGTTTTGAGCAGATATCTTCTTTCGTTCGGCCGGAATTGCAAGACGTTTGTGCATCTTCAATATTGGTCGCGGTCAATGTCAAAAAGCCCTTATCTGCAATCTAGGTGTTTCTGCGTGCTGCTCCGGCCCAAAGAGTGCCCGGCTGAAAACGACAACGCAGGCATGTCGGGTGCCACTGTCTGCACCTGCACAGAAAGTTTTGAGCAGATATCTCCTTCCGTTCTGCCGGAATTGAAAGAAGATTGTGCATCTTCTATGTTCGTCGCGGTCAATGGCAAAAGGCGCTTATCTTCAATCTAGGTGTTTCTGCGTGCTGCTCCGGCCGAAAGAGTGCCCGGCGGAAAACGACAACGCAGGCATGTCGGGTGCCACTGTCTACACCTGCACAGAAAGTTTTGAGCAGATATCTCCTTCCTTTCGGCCGGAATTGAAAGAAGATTGTGCATCTTCAATGTAGGTCGTGGTCAATGACAAAAAGGCGCTTATCTTCAATCTAGGTGTTTCTGCGTGCTGCGCCGGCCCAAAGAGTGCCCGGCTGAAAACGACAACGCAGGCATGTCGGGTGCCACTGTCTGCACCTGCACAGAAAGTTTTGAGCAGATATCTCCTTCCATTCGGCCGGAATTGCAAGAAGTTTGTGCATCTTCTATGTTCGTCGCGGTCAATGGCAAAAGGCGCTTATCTTCAATGTAGGTGTTTCTGCGTGCTGCGCCGGCCCAAAGAGTGTTCGGCGGAAAACGACAACGCAGGCATGTCGGGTGCCACTGTCTGCACCTGCACAGAAAGTTTTGAGCAGATATCTCCTTCCGTTCGGCCGGAATTGAAAGAAGATTGTGCATCTTCAATGTAGGTCGCGGTCAATGACAAAAAGGCGCTTATCTTCAATCTAGGTGTTTCTGCGTGCTGCTCCGGCCCAAAGAGTGCCCGGCGGAAAACGACAACGCAGGCATGTCGGGTGCCACTGTCTACACCTGCACAGAAAGTTTTGAGCAGATATCTCCTTCCATTCGGCCGGAATTGCAAGACGTTTGTGCATCTTCTATGTTCGTCGCGGTCAATGGCAAAAGGCGCTTATCTTCAATCTAGGTGTTTCTGCGTGCTGCGCCAGCCCAAAGAGTGCCCGGCGGAAAACGACAACGCAGGCATGTCGGGTGCCACTGTCTACACCTGCACAGAAAGTTTTGAGCAGATATCTCCTTCCATTCGGCCGGAATTGCAAGACGTTTGTGCATCTTCTATGTTCGTCGCGGTCAATGGCAAAAGGCGCTTATCTTCAATCAAGGTGTTTCTGCGTGCTGCGCCAGCCCAAAGAGTGCCAGGCGGAAAACGACAACGCAGGCATGTCGGGTGCCACTGTCTGCACCTGCACAGAAAGTATTGAGCAGATATCTCCTTCCGTTCTGCCGGAATTGAAAGAAGATTGTGCATCTTCTATGTTCGTCGCGGTCAATGGCAAAAGGCGCTTATCTTCAATCTAGGTGTTTCTGCGTGCTGCGCCGGCCCAAAGAGTGCTCGGCGGAAAACGACAACGCAGGCATGTCGGGTGCCACTGTCTGCACCTGCACAGAAAGTTTTGAGCAGATATCTCCTTCCATTCGGCCGGAATTGCAAGAAGTTTGTGCATCTTCTATGTTCGTCGCGGTCAATGGCAAAAGGCGCTTATCTTCAATCTAGGTGTTTATGCGTGCTGCTCCGGCCCAAAGAGTGCCCGGCGGAAAACGACAACGCAGGCATGTCGGGTGCCACTGTCTGCACCTGCACAGAAAGTTTTGAGCAGATATCTTCTTTCGTTCGGCCGGAATTGCAAGACGTTTGTGCATCTTCAATATTGGTCGCGGTCAATGTCAAAAAGCCCTTATCTGCAATCTAGGTGTTTCTGCGTGCTGCGCCGGCCCAAAGAGTGCCCGGCTGAAAACGACAACGCAGGCATGTCGGGTTCCACTGTCTGCACCTGCACAGAAAGTTTTGAGCAGATATCTCCTTCCATTCGGCCGGAATTGCAAGAAGTTTGTGCATCTTCTATGTTCGTCGCGGTCAATGGCAAAAGGCGCTTATCTTCAATCTAGGTGTTTCTGCGTGCTGCTCCGGCCCAAAGAGTGCCCGGCGGAAAACGACAACGCAGGCATGTTGGGTGCCACTGTCTGCAACTGCACAGAAAGTTTTGAGCAGATATCTTCTTTCGTTCGGCCGGAATTGCAAGACGTTTGTGCATCTTCAATATTGGTCGCGGTCAATGTCAAAAAGCCCTTATCTGCAATCTAGGTGTTTCTGCGTGCTGCGCCGGCCCAAAGAGTGCCCGGCTGAAAACGACAACGCAGGCATGTCGGGTGCCACTGTCTGCACCTGCACAGAAAGGTTTGAGCAGATATCTCCTTCCGTTCGGCCGGAATTGAAAGAAGATTGTGCATCTTCTATGTTCGTCGCGGTCAATGGCAAAAGGCCCTTATCTTCAATCTAGGTGTTTCTGCGTGCTGCTCCGGCCCAAAGAGTGCCCGGCGGAAAACGACAACGCAGGCATGTCGGGTGCCACTGTCTACATCTGCACAGAAAGTTTTGAGCAGATATCTCCTTCCATTCGGCCGGAATTGCAAGACGTTTGTGCATCTTCAATGATGGTCGCGGTCAATGACAAAAAGGCGCTTATCTTCAATCTAGGTGTTTCTACGTGCTGCGCCGGCCCAAAGAGTGCCCGGCTGAAAACGACAACGCAGGCATGTCGGGTGCCACTGTCTGCACTTGCACAGAAAGTTTTGAGCAGATATCTTCTTTCGTTCGGCCGGAATTGCAAGACGTTTGTGCATCTTCAATATTGGTCGCGGTCAATGTCAAAAAGCCCTTATCTGCAATCTAGGTGTTTCTGCGTGCTGCGCCGGCCCAAAGAGTGCCTGGCTGAAAACGACAACGCAGGCATGTCGGGTGCCACTGTCTGCACCAGCACAGAAAGATTTGAGCAGATATCTCCTTCCATTCGGCCGGAATTGCAAGAAGTTTGTGCATCTTCTATGTTCGTCGCGGTCAATGGCAAAAGGCGCTTATCTTCCATCTAGGTGTTTCTGCGTGCTGCGCTGGCCCAAAGAGTGCCCGGCGGAAAACGACAACGCAGGCATGTCGGGTGCCACTGTCTGCACCTGCACAGAAAGGTTTGAGCAGATATCTCCTTCCGTTCGGCCGCAATTGAAAGAAGTTTGTGCATCTTCAATGATGGTCGCGGTCAATGACAAAAAGGCGCTTATCTTCAATCTAGGTGTTTCTGCGTGCTGCGCCGGCCCAAAGAGTGCCCGGCTGAAAACGACAACGCAGGCATGTCGGGTGCCACTGTCTGCACCTGCACAGAAAGGTTTGAGCAGATATCTCCTTCCATTCGGCCGAAATTGCAAGAAGTTTGTGCATCTTCTATGTTCGTCGCGGTCAATGACAAAAAGGCGCTTATCTTCAATCTAGGTGTTTCTGCGTGCTGCTCCGGCCCAAAGAGTGCCCGGCGGAAAACGACAACGCAGGCATGTCGGGTGCCACTGTCTACACCTGCACAGAAAGTTATGAGCAGATATCTCCTTCCATTCGGCCGGAATTGCAAGACGTTTGTGCATCTTCTATGTTCGTCGCGGTCAATGGCAAAAGGCGCTTATCTTCAATCTAGGTGTTTCTGCGTGCTGCTCCGGCCCAAAGAGTGCCCGGCGGAAAACGACAACGCAGGCATGTCGGGTGCCACTGTCTGCACCTGCACAGAAAGTTTTGAGCAGATATCTTCTTTCGTTCGGCCGGAATTGCAAGACGTTTGTGCATCTTCAATATTGGTCGCGGTCAATGTCAAAAAGCCCTTATCTGCAATCTAGGTGTTTCTGCGTGCTGCGCCGGCCCAAAGAGTGCCCGGCGGAAAACGACAACGCAGGCATGTCGGGTGCCACTGTCTGCACCTGCACAGAAAGTTTTGAGCAGATATCTCCTTCCATTCGGCCGGAATTGAAAGAAGATTGTGCATCTTCAATGTAGGTCGCGGTCAATGACAAAAAGGCGCTTATCTTCAATCTAGGTGTTTCTGCGTGCTGCTCCGGCCCAAAGAGTGCCCGGCGGAAAACGACAACGCAGGCATGTCGGGTGCCACTGTCTGCACCTGCACAGAAAGTTTTGAGCAGATATCTTCTTTCGTTCTGCCGGAATTGAAAGACGTTTGTGCATCTTCAATGTAGGTCGCGGTCAATGACAAAAAGGCGCTTATCTTCAATCTAGGTGTTTCTGCGTGCTGCGCCGGCCCAAAGAGTGCCCGACTGAAAACGACAACGCAGGCATGTCGGGTGCCACTGTCTGCACCTGCACAGAAAGGTTTGAGCAGATATCTCCTTCCGTTCGGCCGGAATTGAAAGAAGATTGTGCATCTTCTATGTTCGTCGCGGTCAATGGCAAAAGGCGCTTATCTTCAATCTAGGTGTTTCTGCGTGCTGCTCCGGCCCAAAGAGTGCCCGGCGGAAAACGACAACGCAGGCATGTCGGGTGCCACTGTCTACACCTGCACAGAAAGTTATGAGCAGATATCTCCTTCCATTCAGCCGGAATTGCAAGACGTTTGTGCATCTTCAATATTGGTCGCGGTCAATGTCAAAAAGCCCTTATCTGCAATCTAGGTATTTCTGCGTGCTGCGCCGGCCCAAAGAGTGCCCGGCTGAAAACGACAGCGCAGGCATGTCGGGTGCCACTGTCTGCACCTGCACAGAAAGTTTTGAGCAGATATCTCCTTCCGTTCTGCCGGAATTGAAAGAAGATTGTGCATCTTCCATGTTCGTCGCGGTCAATGGCAAAAGGCGCTTATCTTCAATCTAGGTGTTTCTGCGTGCTGCTCCGGCCCAAAGAGTGCCCGGCGGAAAACGACAACGCAGGCATGTCGGGTGCCACTGTCTACACCTGCACAGAAAGATTTGAGCAGATATCTCCTTCCTTTCGGCCGGAATTGAAAGAAGATTGTGCATCTTCAATGTAGGTCGCGGTCAATGACAAAAAGGCGCTTATCTTCAATCTAGGTGTTTCTGCGTGCTGCGCCGGCCCAAAGAGTGCCCGGCTGAAAACGACAACGCAGGCATGTCGGGTGCCACTGTCTGCACCTGCACAGAAAGTTTTGAGCAGATATCTCCTTCCATTCGGCCGGAATTGCAAGAAGTTTGTGCATCTTCTATGTTCGTCGCGGTCAATGGCAAAAGGCGCTTATCTTCAATCTAGGTGTTTCTGCGTGCTGCGCCGGCCAAAAGAGTGTTCGGCGGAAAACGACAACGCAGGCATGTCGGGTGCCACTGTCTGCACCTGCACAGAAAGTTTTGAGCAGATATCTTCTTTCGTTCGGCCGGAATTGCAAGACGTTTGTGCATCTTCAATATTGGTCGCGGTCAATGTCAAAAAGCCCTTATCTGCAATCTAGGTGTTTCTGCGTGCTGCTCCGGCCCAAAGAGTGCCCGGCTGAAAACGACAACGCAGGCATGTCGGGTGCCACTGTCTGCACCTGCACAGAAAGTTTTGAGCAGATATCTCCTTCCGTTCTGCCGGAATTGAAAGAAGATTGTGCATCTTCTATGTTCGTCGCGGTCAATGGCAAAAGGCGCTTATCTTCAATCTAGGTGTTTCTGCGTGCTGCTCCGGCCGAAAGAGTGCCCGGCGGAAAACGACAACGCAGGCATGTCGGGTGCCACTGTCTACACCTGCACAGAAAGTTTTGAGCAGATATCTCCTTCCTTTCGGCCGGAATTGAAAGAAGATTGTGCATCTTCAATGTAGGTCGCGGTCAATGACAAAAAGGCGCTTATCTTCAATCTAGGTGTTTCTGCGTGCTGCGCCGGCCCAAAGAGTGCCCGGCTGAAAACGACAACGCAGGCATGTCGGGTGCCACTGTCTGCACCTGCACAGAAAGTTTTGAGCAGATATCTCCTTCCATTCGGCCGGAATTGCAAGAAGTTTGTGCATCTTCTATGTTCGTCGCGGTCAATGGCAAAAGGCGCTTATCTTCAATGTAGGTGTTTCTGCGTGCTGCGCCGGCCCAAAGAGTGTTCGGCGGAAAACGACAACGCAGGCATGTCGGGTGCCACTGTCTGCACCTGCACAGAAAGTTTTGAGCAGATATCTCCTTCCGTTCGGCCGGAATTGAAAGAAGATTGTGCATCTTCAATGTAGGTCGCGGTCAATGACAAAAAGGCGCTTATCTTCAATCTAGGTGTTTCTGCGTGCTGCTCCGGCCCAAAGAGTGCCCGGCGGAAAACGACAACGCAGGCATGTCGGGTGCCACTGTCTACACCTGCACAGAAAGTTTTGAGCAGATATCTCCTTCCATTCGGCCGGAATTGCAAGACGTTTGTGCATCTTCTATGTTCGTCGCGGTCAATGGCAAAAGGCGCTTATCTTCAATCTAGGTGTTTCTGCGTGCTGCGCCAGCCCAAAGAGTGCCCGGCGGAAAACGACAACGCAGGCATGTCGGGTGCCACTGTCTACACCTGCACAGAAAGTTTTGAGCAGATATCTCCTTCCATTCGGCCGGAATTGCAAGACGTTTGTGCATCTTCTATGTTCGTCGCGGTCAATGGCAAAAGGCGCTTATCTTCAATCAAGGTGTTTCTGCGTGCTGCGCCAGCCCAAAGAGTGCCAGGCGGAAAACGACAACGCAGGCATGTCGGGTGCCACTGTCTGCACCTGCACAGAAAGTATTGAGCAGATATCTCCTTCCGTTCTGCCGGAATTGAAAGAAGATTGTGCATCTTCTATGTTCGTCGCGGTCAATGGCAAAAGGCGCTTATCTTCAATCTATGTGTTTCTGCGTGCTGCGCCGGCCCAAAGAGTGCTCGGCGGAAAACGACAACGCAGGCATGTCGGGTGCCACTGTCTGCACCTGCACAGAAAGTTTTGAGCAGATATCTCCTTCCATTCGGCCGGAATTGCAAGAAGTTTGTGCATCTTCTATGTTCGTCGCGGTCAATGGCAAAAGGCGCTTATCTTCAATCTAGGTGTTTATGCGTGCTGCTCCGGCCCAAAGAGTGCCCGGCGGAAAACGACAACGCAGGCATGTCGGGTGCCACTGTCTGCACCTGCACAGAAAGTTTTGAGCAGATATCTTCTTTCGTTCGGCCGGAATTGCAAGACGTTTGTGCATCTTCAATATTGGTCGCGGTCAATGTCAAAAAGCCCTTATCTGCAATCTAGGTGTTTCTGCGTGCTGCGCCGGCCCAAAGAGTGCCCGGCTGAAAACGACAACGCAGGCATGTCGGGTTCCACTGTCTGCACCTGCACAGAAAGTTTTGAGCAGATATCTCCTTCCATTCGGCCGGAATTGCAAGAAGTTTGTGCATCTTCTATGTTCGTCGCGGTCAATGGCAAAAGGCGCTTATCGTCAATCTAGGTGTTTCTGCGTGCTGCTCCGGCCCAAAGAGTGCCCGGCGGAAAACGACAACGCAGGCATGTTGGGTGCCACTGTCTGCAACTGCACAGAAAGTTTTGAGCAGATATCTTCTTTCGTTCGGCCGGAATTGCAAGACGTTTGTGCATCTTCAATATTGGTCGCGGTCAATGTCAAAAAGCCCTTATCTGCAATCTAGGTGTTTCTGCGTGCTGCGCCGGCCCAAAGAGTGCCCGGCTGAAAACGACAACGCAGGCATGTCGGGTGCCACTGTCTGCACCTGCACAGAAAGGTTTGAGCAGATATCTCCTTCCGTTCGGCCGGAATTGAAAGAAGATTGTGCATCTTCTATGTTCGTCGCGGTCAATGGCAAAAGGCCCTTATCTTCAATCTAGGTGTTTCTGCGTGCTGCTCCGGCCCAAAGAGTGCCCGGCGGAAAACGACAACGCAGGCATGTCGGGTGCCACTGTCTACATCTGCACAGAAAGTTTTGAGCAGATATCTCCTTCCATTCGGCCGGAATTGCAAGACGTTTGTGCATCTTCAATGATGGTCGCGGTCAATGACAAAAAGGCGCTTATCTTCAATCTAGGTGTTTCTACGTGCTGCGCCGGCCCAAAGAGTGCCCGGCTGAAAACGACAACGCAGGCATGTCGGGTGCCACTGTCTGCACTTGCACAGAAAGTTTTGAGCAGATATCTTCTTTCGTTCGGCCGGAATTGCAAGACGTTTGTGCATCTTCAATATTGGTCGCGGTCAATGTCAAAAAGCCCTTATCTGCAATCTAGGTGTTTCTGCGTGCTGCGCCGGCCCAAAGAGTGCCTGGCTGAAAACGACAACGCAGGCATGTCGGGTGCCACTGTCTGCACCAGCACAGAAAGATTTGAGCAGATATCTCCTTCCATTCGGCCGGAATTGCAAGAAGTTTGTGCATCTTCTATGTTCGTCGCGGTCAATGGCAAAAGGCGCTTATCTTCCATCTAGGTGTTTCTGCGTGCTGCGCTGGCCCAAAGAGTGCCCGGCGGAAAACGACAACGCAGGCATGTCGGGTGCCACTGTCTGCACCTGCACAGAAAGGTTTGAGCAGATATCTCCTTTCGTTCGGCCGCAATTGAAAGAAGTTTGTGCATCTTCAATGATGGTCGCGGTCAATGACAAAAAGGCCCTTATCTTCAATCTAGGTGTTTCTGCGTGCTGCGCTGGCCCAAAGAGTGCCCGGCTGAAAACGACAACGCAGGCATGTCGGGTGCCACTGTCTGCACCTGCACAGAAAGTTTTGAGCAGATATCTTCTTTCGTTCGGCCGGAATTGCAAGACGTTTGTGCATCTTCAATATTGGTCGCGGTCAATGTCAAAAAGCCCTTATCTGCAATCTAGGTGTTTCTGCGTGCTGCGCCGGCCCAAAGAGTGCCCGGCTGAAAACGACAACGCAGGCATGTCGGGTGCCACTGTCTGCACCTGCACAGAAAGTTTTGAGCAGATATCTCCTTCCGTTCTGGCGGAATTGAAAGAAGATTGTGCATCTTCTATGTTCGTCGCGGTCAATGGCAAAAGGCGCTTATTATCAATCTAGGTGTTTCTGCGTGCTGCTCCGGCCGAAAGAGTGCCCGGCGGAAAACGACAACGCAGGCATGTCGGGTGCCACTGTCTACACCTGCACAGAAAGTTTTCAGCAGATATCTCCTTCCATTCGGCCGGAATTGCAAGAAGTTTGTGCATCTTCTATGTTCGTCGCGGTCAATGGCAAAAGGCGCTTATCTTCAATCTAGGTGTTTCTGCGTGCTGCGCCGGCCCAAAGAGTCCCCGGCGGAAAACGACAACGCCGGCATGTCGGGTGCCACTGTCTGCACCTGCACAGCAAGTTTTGAGCAGATATCTCCTTCCGTTCGGCCGGAATTGAAAGAAGATTGTGCATCTTCAATGTAGGTCGCGGTCAATGACAAAAAGGCGCTTATCTTCAATCTAGGTGTTTCTGCGTGCTGCGCCGGCCCAAAGAGTGCCCGGCTGAAAACGACAACGCAGGCATGTCGGGTGCCACTGTCTGCACCTGCACAGAAAGTTTTGAGCAGATATCTTCTTTCGTTCGGCCGGAATTGCAAGACGTTTGTGCATCTTCAATATTGGTCGCGGTCAATGTCAAAAAGCCCTTATCTGCAATCTAGGTGTTTCTGCGTGCTGCGCCGGCCCAAAGAGTGCCCGGCTGAAAACGACAACGCAGGCATGTCGGGTGCCATTGTCTGCACCTGCACAAAAAGTTTTGAGCAGATATCTCCTTCCGTTCTGCCGAAATTGAAAGAAGATTGTGCATCTTCTATGTTCGTCGCGGTCAATGGCAAAAGGCGCTTATCTTCAATCTAGGTGTTTCTGCGTGCTGCTCCGGCCCAAAGAGTGCCCGACGGAAAACGACAACGCAGGCATGTCGGGTGCCACTGTCTACACCTGCACAGAAAGTTTTGAGCAGATATCTCCTTCCATTCGGCCGGAATTGCAAGAAGTTTGTGCATCTTCTATGTTCGTCGCGGTCAATGGCAAAAGGCGCTTATCTTCAATATAGGTGTTTCTGCGTGCTGCTCCGGCCCAAAGAGTGCCCGGCGGAAAACGACAACGCAGGCATGTCGGGTGCCACTGTCTACACCTGCACAGAAAGTTTTGAGCAGATATCTCCTTCCGTTCGGCCGGAATTGCAAGAAGTTTGTGCATCTTCAATATTGGTCGCGGTCAATGTCAAAAAGCCCTTATCTTCAATCTAGGTGTTTCTGCGTGCTGCTCCGGCCCAAAGAGTGCTCGGCGGAAAACGACAACGCAGGCATGTCGGGTGCCACTGTCTACACCTGCACAGAAAGTTTTGAGCAGATATCTCCTTCCATTCTGCCGGAATTGCAAGAAGTTTGTGCATCTTCTATGTACGTCGCGGTCAATGGCAAAAGGCGCTTATCTTCAATCTAGGTGTTTCTGCGTGCTGCGCCGGCCCAAAGAGTGCCCGGCGGAAAACGACAATGCAGGCATGTCGGGTGCCACTGTCTGCACCTGCACAGAAAGTTTTGAGCAGATTTCTTCTTTCGTTCGGCCGGAATTGCAAGACGTTTGTGCATCTTCAATATTGGTCGCGGTCAATGTCAAAAAGCCCTTATCTGCAATCTAGGTGTTTCTGCGTGCTGCGCCGGCCCAAAGAGTGCCCGGCTGAAAACGACAACGCAGGCATGTCGGGTGCCACTGTCTGCACCTGCACAGAAAGGTTTGAGCAGATATCTCCTTCCGTTCGGCCGGAATTGAAAGAAGATTGTGCATCTTCTATGTTCGTCGCGGTCAATGGCAAAAGGCGCTTATCTTCAATCTAGGTGTTTCTGCGTGCTGCGCCGGCCCAAAGAGTGCCCGGCGGAAAACGACAACGCAGGCATGTCGGGTGCCACTGTCTACACCTGCACAGAAAGTTTTGAGCAGATATCTCCTTCCATTCGGCCGGAATTGCAAGACGTTTGTGCATCTTCAATGATGGTCGCGGTCAATGACAAAAAGGCGCTTATCTTCAATCTAGGTGTTTCTACGTGCTGCGCCGGCCCAAAGAGTGCCCGGCTGAAAACGACAACGCAGGCATGTCGGGTGCCACTGTCTGCACTTGCACAGAAAGTTTTGAGCAGATATCTTCTTTCGTTCGGCCGGAATTGCAAGACGTTTGTGCATCTTCAATATTGGTCGCGGTCAATGTCAAAAAGCCCTTATCTGCAATCTAGGTGTTTCTGCGTGCTGCGCCGGCCCAAAGAGTGCCTGGCTGAAAACGACAACGCAGGCATGTCGGGTGCCACTGTCTGCACCAGCACAGAAAGATTTGAGCAGATATCTCCTTCCATTCGGCCGGAATTGCAAGAAGTTTGTGCATCTTCTATGTTCGTCGCGGTCAATGGCAAAAGGCGCTTATCTTCAATCTAGGTGTTTCTGCGTGCTGCTCCAGCCCAAAGAGTGCCCGGCGGAAAACGACAACGCAGGCATGTCGGGTGCCACTGTCTACACCTGCACAGAAAGTTTTGAGCAGATATCTCCTTCCATTCGGCCGGAATTGCAAGACGTTTGTTTATCTTCTATGTTCGTCGCGGTCAATGGCAAAAGGCGCTTATCTTCAATCTAGGTGTTTCTGCGTGCTGCGCCGGCCCAAAGAGTGCCCGGCGGAAAACGACAACGCAGGCATGTCGGGTGCCACTGTCTGCACCTGCACAGAAAGTTTTGAGCAGATATCTCCTTCCATTCTGCCGGAATTGCAAGAAGTTTGTGCATCTTCTATGTACGTCGCGGTCAATGGCAAAAGGCGCTTATCTTCAATCTAGGTGTTTCTGCGTGCTGCGCCGGCCCAAAGAGTGCCCGGCGAAAAACGACAATGCAGGCATGTCGGGTGCCACTGTCTGCACCTGCACAGAAAGTTTTGAGCAGATTTCTTCTTTCGTTCGGCCGGAATTGCAAGACGTTTGTGCATCTTCAATATTGGTCGCGGTCAATGTCAAAAAGCCCTTATCTGCAATCTAGGTGTTTCTGCGTGCTGCGCCGGCCCAAAGAGTGCCCGGCTGAAAACGACAACGCAGGCATGTCGGGTGCCACTGTCTGCACCTGCACAGAAAGGTTTGAGCAGATATCTCCTTCCGTTCGGCCGGAATTGAAAGAAGATTGTGCATCTTCTATGTTCGTCGCGGTCAATGGCAAAAGGCGCTTATCTTCAATCTAGGTGTTTCTGCGTGCTGCGCCGGCCCAAAGAGTGCCCGGCGGAAAACGACAACGCAGGCATGTCGGGTGCCACTGTCTACACCTGCACAGAAAGTTTTGAGCAGATATCTCCTTCCATTCGGCCGGAATTGCAAGACGTTTGTGCATCTTCAATGATGGTCGCGGTCAATGACAAAAAGGCGCTTATCTTCAATCTAGGTGTTTCTACGTGCTGCGCCGGCCCAAAGAGTGCCCGGCTGAAAACGACAACGCAGGCATGTCGGGTGCCACTGTCTGCACTTGCACAGAAAGTTTTGAGCAGATATCTTCTTTCGTTCGGCCGGAATTGCAAGACGTTTGTGCATCTTCAATATTGGTCGCGGTCAATGTCAAAAAGCCCTTATCTGCAATCTAGGTGTTTCTGCGTGCTGCGCCGGCCCAAAGAGTGCCTGGCTGAAAACGACAACGCAGGCATGTCGGGTGCCACTGTCTGCACCAGCACAGAAAGATTTGAGCAGATATCTCCTTCCATTCGGCCGGAATTGCAAGAAGTTTGTGCATCTTCTATGTTCGTCGCGGTCAATGGCAAAAGGCGCTTATCTTCAATCTAGGTGTTTCTGCGTGCTGCTCCAGCCCAAAGAGTGCCCGGCGGAAAACGACAACGCAGGCATGTCGGGTGCCACTGTCTACACCTGCACAGAAAGTTTTGAGCAGATATCTCCTTCCATTCGGCCGGAATTGCAAGACGTTTGTTTATCTTCTATGTTCGTCGCGGTCAATGGCAAAAGGCGCTTATCTTCAATCTAGGTGTTTCTGCGTGCTGCGCCGGCCAAAAGAGTGTTCGGCGGAAAACGACAACGCAGGCATGTCGGGTGCCACTGTCTGCACCTGCACAGAAAGTTTTGAGCAGATATCTTCTTTCGTTCGGCCGGAATTGCAAGACGTTTGTGCATCTTCAATATTGGTCGCGGTCAATGTCAAAAAGCCCTTATCTGCAATCTAGGTGTTTCTGCGTGCTGCTCCGGCCCAAAGAGTGCCCGGCTGAAAACGACAACGCAGGCATGTCGGGTGCCACTGTCTGCACCTGCACAGAAAGTTTTGAGCAGATATCTCCTTCCGTTCTGCCGGAATTGAAAGAAGATTGTGCATCTTCTATGTTCGTCGCGGTCAATGGCAAAAGGCGCTTATCTTCAATCTAGGTGTTTCTGCGTGCTGCTCCGGCCGAAAGAGTGCCCGGCGGAAAACGACAACGCAGGCATGTCGGGTGCCACTGTCTACACCTGCACAGAAAGTTTTGAGCAGATATCTCCTTCCGTTCGGCCGGAATTGAAAGAAGATTGTGCATCTTCAATGTAGGTCGCGGTCAATGACAAAAAGGCGCTTATCTTCAATCTAGGTGTTTCTGCGTGCTGCTCCGGCCCAAAGAGTGCCCGGCGGAAAACGACAACGCAGGCATGTCGGGTGCCACTGTCTGCACCTGCACAGAAAGTTTTGAGCAGATATCTTCTTTCGTTCGGCCGGAATTGCAAGACGTTTGTGCATCTTCAATATTGGTCGCGGTCAATGTCAAAAAGCCCTTATCTGCAATCTAGGTGTTTCTGCGTGCTGCGCCGGCCCAAAGAGTGCCCGGCTGAAAACGACAACGCAGGCATGTCGGGTTCCACTGTCTGCACCTGCACAGAAAGTTTTGAGCAGATATCTCCTTCCATTCGGCCGGAATTGCAAGAAGTTTGTGCATCTTCTATGTTCGTCGCGGTCAATGGCAAAAGGCGCTTATCTTCAATCTAGGTGTTTCTGCGTGCTGCTCCGGCCCAAAGAGTGCCCGGCGGAAAACGACAACGCAGGCATGTTGGGTGCCACTGTCTGCAACTGCACAGAAAGTTTTGAGCAGATATCTTCTTTCGTTCGGCCGGAATTGCAAGACGTTTGTGCATCTTCAATATTGGTCGCGGTCAATGTCAAAAAGCCCTTATCTGCAATCTAGGTGTTTCTGCCTGCTGCGCCGGCCCAAAGAGTGCCCGGCTGAAAACGACAACGCAGGCATGTCGGGTGCCACTGTCTGCACCTGCACAGAAAGGTTTGAGCAGATATCTCCTTCCGTTCGGCCGGAATTGAAAGAAGATTGTGCATCTTCTATGTTCGTCGCGGTCAATGGCAAAAGGCCCTTATCTTCAATCTAGGTGTTTCTGCGTGCTGCTCCGGCCCAAAGAGTGCCCGGCGGAAAACGACAACGCAGGCATGTCGGGTGCCACTGTCTACACCTGCACAGAAAGTTTTGAGCAGATATCTCCTTCCGTTCGGCCGGAATTGCAAGAAGTTTGTGCATCTTCAATATTGGTCGCGGTCAATGTCAAAAAGCCCTTATCTTCAATCTAGGTGTTTCTGCGTGCTGCTCCGGCCCAAAGAGTGCTCGGCGGAAAACGACAACGCAGGCATGTCGGGTGCCACTGTCTACACCTGCACAGAAAGTTTTGAGCAGATATCTCCTTCCATTCTGCCGGAATTGCAAGAAGTTTGTGCATCTTCTATGTACGTCGCGGTCAATGGCAAAAGGCGCTTATCTTCAATCTAGGTGTTTCTGCGTGCTGCGCCGGCCCAAAGAGTGCCCGGCGGAAAACGACAATGCAGGCATGTCGGGTGCCACTGTCTGCACCTGCACAGAAAGTTTTGAGCAGATTTCTTCTTTCGTTCGGCCGGAATTGCAAGACGTTTGTGCATCTTCAATATTGGTCGCGGTCAATGTCAAAAAGCCCTTATCTGCAATCTAGGTGTTTCTGCGTGCTGCGCCGGCCCAAAGAGTGCCCGGCTGAAAACGACAACGCAGGCATGTCGGGTGCCACTGTCTGCACCTGCACAGAAAGGTTTGAGCAGATATCTCCTTCCGTTCGGCCGGAATTGAAAGAAGATTGTGCATCTTCTATGTTCGTCGCGGTCAATGGCAAAAGGCGCTTATCTTCAATCTAGGTGTTTCTGCGTGCTGCTCCGGCCCAAAGAGTGCCCGGCGGAAAACGACAACGCAGGCATGTCGGGTGCCACTGTCTACACCTGCACAGAAAGTTTTGAGCAGATATCTCCTTCCATTCGGCCGGAATTGCAAGACGTTTGTGCATCTTCAATGATGGTCGCAGTCAATGACAAAAAGGCGCTTATCTTCAATCTAGGTGTTTCTACGTGCTGCGCCGGCCCAAAGAGTGCCCGGCTGAAAACGACAACGCAGGCATGTCGGGTGCCACTGTCTGCACTTGCACAGAAAGTTTTGAGCAGATATCTTCTTTCGTTCGGCCGGAATTGCAAGACGTTTGTGCATCTTCAATATTGGTCGCGGTCAATGTCAAAAAGCCCTTATCTGCAATCTAGGTGTTTCTGCGTGCTGCGCCGGCCCAAAGAGTGCCTGGCTGAAAACGACAACGCAGTCATATCGGGTGCCACTGTCTGCACCAGCACAGAAAGATTTGAGCAGATATCTCCTTCCATTCGGCCGGAATTGCAAGAAGTTTGTGCATCTTCTATGTTCGTCGCGGTCAATGGCAAAAGGCGCTTATCTTCAATCTAAGTGTTTCTGCGTGCTGCTCCGGCCCAAAGAGTGCCCGGCGGAAAACGACAACGCAGGCATGTCGGGTGCCACTGTCTGCACCTGCACAGAAAGGTTTGAGCAGATATCTCCTTCCGTTCGGCCGGAATTGAAAGAAGTTTGTGCATCTTCAATGATGGTCGCGGTCAATGACAAAAAGGCGCTTATCTTCAATCTAGGTGTTTCTGCGTGCTGCGCCGGCCCAAAGAGTGCCCGGCTGAAAACGACAACGCAGGCATGTCGGGTGCCACTGTCTGCACCTGCACAGAAAGGTTTGAGCAGATATCTCCTTCCATTCGGCCGAAATTGCAAGAAGTTTGTGCATCTTCTATGTTCGTCGCGGTCAATGACAAAAAGGCGCTTATCTTCAATCTAGGTGTTTCTGCGTGCTGCTCCGGCCCAAAGAGTGCCCGGCGGAAAACGACAACGCAGGCATGTCGGGTGCCACTGTCTACACCTGCACAGAAAGTTATGAGCAGATATCTCCTTCCATTCGGCCGGAATTGCAAGACGTTTGTGCATCTTCTATGTTCGTCGCGGTCAATGGCAAAAGGCGCTTATCTTCAATCTAGGTGTTTCTGCGTGCTGCTCCGGCCCAAAGAGTGCCCGGCGGAAAACGACAACGCAGGCATGTCGGGTGCCACTGTCTGCACCTGCACAGAAAGTTTTGAGCAGATATCTTCTTTCGTTCGGCCGGAATTGCAAGACGTTTGTGCATCTTCAATATTGGTCGCGGTCAATGTCAAAAAGCCCTTATCTGCAATCTAGGTGTTTCTGCGTGCTGCGCCGGCCCAAAGAGTGCCCGGCGGAAAACGACAACGCAGGCATGTCGGGTGCCACTGTCTGCACCTGCACAGAAAGTTTTGAGCAGATATCTCCTTCCATTCGGCCGGAATTGAAAGAAGATTGTGCATCTTTAATGTAGGTCGCGGTCAATGACAAAAAGGCGCTTATCTTCAATCTAGGTGTTTCTGCGTGCTGCTCCGGCCCAAAGAGTGCCCGGCGGAAAACGACAACGCAGGCATGTCGGGTGCCACTGTCTGCACCTGCACAGAAAGTTTTGAGCAGATATCTTCTTTCGTTCTGCCGGAATTGAAAGACGTTTGTGCATCTTCAATGTAGGTCGCGGTCAATGACAAAAAGGCGCTTATCTTCAATCTAGGTGTTTCTGCGTGCTGCGCCGGCCCAAAGAGTGTCCGACTGAAAACGACAACGCAGGCATGTCGGGTGCCACTGTCTGCACCTGCACAGAAAGGTTTGAGCAGATATCTCCTTCCGTTCGGCCGGAATTGAAAGAAGATTGTGCATCTTCTATGTTCGTCGCGGTCAATGGCAAAAGGCGCTTATCTTCAATCTAGGTGTTTCTGCGTGCTGCTCCGGCCCAAAGAGTGCCCGGCGGAAAACGACAACGCAGGCATGTCGGGTGCCACTGTCTACACCTGCACAGAAAGTTATGAGCAGATATCTCCTTCCATTCAGCCGGAATTGCAAGACTTTTGTGCATCTTCAATATTGGTCGCGGTCAATGTCAAAAAGCCCTTATCTGCAATCTAGGTATTTCTGCGTGCTGCGCCGGCCCAAAGAGTGCCCGGCTGAAAACGACAGCGCAGGCATGTCGGGTGCCACTGTCTGCACCTGCACAGAAAGTTTTGAGCAGATATCTCCTTCCGTTCTGCCGGAATTGAAAGAAGATTGTGCATCTTCCATGTTCGTCGCGGTCAATGGCAAAAGGCGCTTATCTTCAATCTAGGTGTTTCTGCGTGCTGCTCCGGCCCAAAGAGTGCCCGGCGGAAAACGACAACGCAGGCATGTCGGGTGCCACTGTCTACACCTGCACAGAAAGATTTGAGCAGATATCTCCTTCCTTTCGGCCGGAATTGAAAGAAGATTGTGCATCTTCAATGTAGGTCGCGGTCAATGACAAAAAGGCGCTTATCTTCAATCTAGGTGTTTCTGCGTGCTGCGCCGGCCCAAAGAGTGCCCGGCTGAAAACGACAACGCAGGCATGTCGGGTGCCACTGTCTGCACCTGCACAGAAAGTTTTGAGCAGATATCTCCTTCCATTCGGCCGGAATTGCAAGAAGTTTGTGCATCTTCTATGTTCGTCGCGGTCAATGGCAAAAGGCGCTTATCTTCAATCTAGGTGTTTCTGCGTGCTGCGCCGGCCAAAAGAGTGTTCGGCGGAAAACGACAACGCAGGCATGTCGGGTGCCACTGTCTGCACCTGCACAGAAAGTTTTGAGCAGATATCTTCTTTCGTTCGGCCGGAATTGCAAGACGTTTGTGCATCTTCAATATTGGTCGCGGTCAATGTCAAAAAGCCCTTATCTGCAATCTAGGTGTTTCTGCGTGCTGCTCCGGCCCAAAGAGTGCCCGGCTGAAAACGACAACGCAGGCATGTCGGGTGCCACTGTCTGCACCTGCACAGAAAGTTTTGAGCAGATATCTCCTTCCGTTCTGCCGGAATTGAAAGAAGATTGTGCATCTTCTATGTTCGTCGCGGTCAATGGCAAAAGGCGCTTATCTTCAATCTAGGTGTTTCTGCGTGCTGCTCCGGCCGAAAGAGTGCCCGGCGGAAAACGACAACGCAGGCATGTCGGGTGCCACTGTCTACACCTGCACAGAAAGTTTTGAGCAGATATCTCCTTCCGTTCGGCCGGAATTGAAAGAAGATTGTGCATCTTCAATGTAGGTCGCGGTCAATGACAAAAAGGCGCTTATCTTCAATCTAGGTGTTTCTGCGTGCTGCTCCGGCCCAAAGAGTGCCCGGCGGAAAACGACAACGCAGGCATGTCGGGTGCCACTGTCTGCACCTGCACAGAAAGTTTTGAGCAGATATCTTCTTTCGTTCGGCCGGAATTGCAAGACGTTTGTGCATCTTCAATATTGGTCGCGGTCAATGTCAAAAAGCCCTTATCTGCAATCTAGGTGTTTCTGCGTGCTGCGCCGGCCCAAAGAGTGCCCGGCTGAAAACGACAACGCAGGCATGTCGGGTTCCACTGTCTGCACCTGCACAGAAAGTTTTGAGCAGATATCTCCTTCCATTCGGCCGGAATTGCAAGAAGTTTGTGCATCTTCTATGTTCGTCGCGGTCAATGGCAAAAGGCGCTTATCTTCAATCTAGGTGTTTCTGCGTGCTGCTCCGGCCCAAAGAGTGCCCGGCGGAAAACGACAACGCAGGCATGTTGGGTGCCACTGTCTGCAACTGCACAGAAAGTTTTGAGCAGATATCTTCTTTCGTTCGGCCGGAATTGCAAGACGTTTGTGCATCTTCAATATTGGTCGCGGTCAATGTCAAAAAGCCCTTATCTGCAATCTAGGTGTTTCTGCCTGCTGCGCCGGCCCAAAGAGTGCCCGGCTGAAAACGACAACGCAGGCATGTCGGGTGCCACTGTCTGCACCTGCACAGAAAGGTTTGAGCAGATATCTCCTTCCGTTCGGCCGGAATTGAAAGAAGATTGTGCATCTTCTATGTTCGTCGCGGTCAATGGCAAAAGGCCCTTATCTTCAATCTAGGTGTTTCTGCGTGCTGCTCCGGCCCAAAGAGTGCCCGGCGGAAAACGACAACGCAGGCATGTCGGGTGCCACTGTCTACACCTGCACAGAAAGTTTTGAGCAGATATCTCCTTCCGTTCGGCCGGAATTGCAAGAAGTTTGTGCATCTTCAATATTGGTCGCGGTCAATGTCAAAAAGCCCTTATCTTCAATCTAGGTGTTTCTGCGTGCTGCTCCGGCCCAAAGAGTGCTCGGCGGAAAACGACAACGCAGGCATGTCGGGTGCCACTGTCTACACCTGCACAGAAAGTTTTGAGCAGATATCTCCTTCCATTCTGCCGGAATTGCAAGAAGTTTGTGCATCTTCTATGTACGTCGCGGTCAATGGCAAAAGGCGCTTATCTTCAATCTAGGTGTTTCTGCGTGCTGCGCCGGCCCAAAGAGTGCCCGGCGGAAAACGACAATGCAGGCATGTCGGGTGCCACTGTCTGCACCTGCACAGAAAGTTTTGAGCAGATTTCTTCTTTCGTTCGGCCGGAATTGCAAGACGTTTGTGCATCTTCAATATTGGTCGCGGTCAATGTCAAAAAGCCCTTATCTGCAATCTAGGTGTTTCTGCGTGCTGCGCCGGCCCAAAGAGTGCCCGGCTGAAAACGACAACGCAGGCATGTCGGGTGCCACTGTCTGCACCTGCACAGAAAGGTTTGAGCAGATATCTCCTTCCGTTCGGCCGGAATTGAAAGAAGATTGTGCATCTTCTATGTTCGTCGCGGTCAATGGCAAAAGGCGCTTATCTTCAATCTAGGTGTTTCTGCGTGCTGCTCCGGCCCAAAGAGTGCCCGGCGGAAAACGACAACGCAGGCATGTCGGGTGCCACTGTCTACACCTGCACAGAAAGTTTTGAGCAGATATCTCCTTCCATTCGGCCGGAATTGCAAGACGTTTGTGCATCTTCAATGATGGTCGCAGTCAATGACAAAAAGGCGCTTATCTTCAATCTAGGTGTTTCTACGTGCTGCGCCGGCCCAAAGAGTGCCCGGCTGAAAACGACAACGCAGGCATGTCGGGTGCCACTGTCTGCACTTGCACAGAAAGTTTTGAGCAGATATCTTCTTTCGTTCGGCCGGAATTGCAAGACGTTTGTGCATCTTCAATATTGGTCGCGGTCAATGTCAAAAAGCCCTTATCTGCAATCTAGGTGTTTCTGCGTGCTGCGCCGGCCCAAAGAGTGCCTGGCTGAAAACGACAACGCAGTCATATCGGGTGCCACTGTCTGCACCAGCACAGAAAGATTTGAGCAGATATCTCCTTCCATTCGGCCGGAATTGCAAGAAGTTTGTGCATCTTCTATGTTCGTCGCGGTCAATGGCAAAAGGCGCTTATCTTCAATCTAAGTGTTTCTGCGTGCTGCTCCGGCCCAAAGAGTGCCCGGCGGAAAACGACAACGCAGGCATGTCGGGTGCCACTGTCTGCACCTGCACAGAAAGGTTTGAGCAGATATCTCCTTCCGTTCGGCCGGAATTGAAAGAAGTTTGTGCATCTTCAATGATGGTCGCGGTCAATGACAAAAAGGCGCTTATCTTCAATCTAGGTGTTTCTGCGTGCTGCGCCGGCCCAAAGAGTGCCCGGCTGAAAACGACAACGCAGGCATGTCGGGTGCCACTGTCTGCACCTGCACAGAAAGGTTTGAGCAGATATCTCCTTCCATTCGGCCGAAATTGCAAGAAGTTTGTGCATCTTCTATGTTCGTCGCGGTCAATGACAAAAAGGCGCTTATCTTCAATCTAGGTGTTTCTGCGTGCTGCTCCGGCCCAAAGAGTGCCCGGCGGAAAACGACAACGCAGGCATGTCGGGTGCCACTGTCTACACCTGCACAGAAAGTTATGAGCAGATATCTCCTTCCATTCGGCCGGAATTGCAAGACGTTTGTGCATCTTCTATGTTCGTCGCGGTCAATGGCAAAAGGCGCTTATCTTCAATCTAGGTGTTTCTGCGTGCTGCTCCGGCCCAAAGAGTGCCCGGCGGAAAACGACAACGCAGGCATGTCGGGTGCCACTGTCTGCACCTGCACAGAAAGTTTTGAGCAGATATCTTCTTTCGTTCGGCCGGAATTGCAAGACGTTTGTGCATCTTCAATATTGGTCGCGGTCAATGTCAAAAAGCCCTTATCTGCAATCTAGGTGTTTCTGCGTGCTGCGCCGGCCCAAAGAGTGCCCGGCGGAAAACGACAACGCAGGCATGTCGGGTGCCACTGTCTGCACCTGCACAGAAAGTTTTGAGCAGATATCTCCTTCCATTCGGCCGGAATTGAAAGAAGATTGTGCATCTTTAATGTAGGTCGCGGTCAATGACAAAAAGGCGCTTATCTTCAATCTAGGTGTTTCTGCGTGCTGCTCCGGCCCAAAGAGTGCCCGGCGGAAAACGACAACGCAGGCATGTCGGGTGCCACTGTCTGCACCTGCACAGAAAGTTTTGAGCAGATATCTTCTTTCGTTCTGCCGGAATTGAAAGACGTTTGTGCATCTTCAATGTAGGTCGCGGTCAATGACAAAAAGGCGCTTATCTTCAATCTAGGTGTTTCTGCGTGCTGCGCCGGCCCAAAGAGTGTCCGACTGAAAACGACAACGCAGGCATGTCGGGTGCCACTGTCTGCACCTGCACAGAAAGGTTTGAGCAGATATCTCCTTCCGTTCGGCCGGAATTGAAAGAAGATTGTGCATCTTCTATGTTCGTCGCGGTCAATGGCAAAAGGCGCTTATCTTCAATCTAGGTGTTTCTGCGTGCTGCTCCGGCCCAAAGAGTGCCCGGCGGAAAACGACAACGCAGGCATGTCGGGTGCCACTGTCTACACCTGCACAGAAAGTTATGAGCAGATATCTCCTTCCATTCAGCCGGAATTGCAAGACTTTTGTGCATCTTCAATATTGGTCGCGGTCAATGTCAAAAAGCCCTTATCTGCAATCTAGGTATTTCTGCGTGCTGCGCCGGCCCAAAGAGTGCCCGGCTGAAAACGACAGCGCAGGCATGTCGGGTGCCACTGTCTGCACCTGCACAGAAAGTTTTGAGCAGATATCTCCTTCCGTTCTGCCGGAATTGAAAGAAGATTGTGCATCTTCCATGTTCGTCGCGGTCAATGGCAAAAGGCGCTTATCTTCAATCTAGGTGTTTCTGCGTGCTGCTCCGGCCCAAAGAGTGCCCGGCGGAAAACGACAACGCAGGCATGTCGGGTGCCACTGTCTACACCTGCACAGAAAGATTTGAGCAGATATCTCCTTCCTTTCGGCCGGAATTGAAAGAAGATTGTGCATCTTCAATGTAGGTCGCGGTCAATGACAAAAAGGCGCTTATCTTCAATCTAGGTGTTTCTGCGTGCTGCGCCGGCCCAAAGAGTGCCCGGCTGAAAACGACAACGCAGGCATGTCGGGTGCCACTGTCTGCACCTGCACAGAAAGTTTTGAGCAGATATCTCCTTCCATTCGGCCGGAATTGCAAGAAGTTTGTGCATCTTCTATGTTCGTCGCGGTCAATGGCAAAAGGCGCTTATCTTCAATCTAGGTGTTTCTGCGTGCTGCGCCGGCCAAAAGAGTGTTCGGCGGAAAACGACAACGCAGGCATGTCGGGTGCCACTGTCTGCACCTGCACAGAAAGTTTTGAGCAGATATCTTCTTTCGTTCGGCCGGAATTGCAAGACGTTTGTGCATCTTCAATATTGGTCGCGGTCAATGTCAAAAAGCCCTTATCTGCAATCTAGGTGTTTCTGCGTGCTGCTCCGGCCCAAAGAGTGCCCGGCTGAAAACGACAACGCAGGCATGTCGGGTGCCACTGTCTGCACCTGCACAGAAAGTTTTGAGCAGATATCTCCTTCCGTTCTGCCGGAATTGAAAGAAGATTGTGCATCTTCTATGTTCGTCGCGGTCAATGGCAAAAGGCGCTTATCTTCAATCTAGGTGTTTCTGCGTGCTGCTCCGGCCGAAAGAGTGCCCGGCGGAAAACGACAACGCAGGCATGTCGGGTGCCACTGTCTACACCTGCACAGAAAGTTTTGAGCAGATATCTCCTTCCTTTCGGCCGGAATTGAAAGAAGATTGTGCATCTTCAATGTAGGTCGTGGTCAATGACAAAAAGGCGCTTATCTTCAATCTAGGTGTTTCTGCGTGCTGCGCCGGCCCAAAGAGTGCCCGGCTGAAAACGACAACGCAGGCATGTCGGGTGCCACTGTCTGCACCTGCACAGAAAGTTTTGAGCAGATATCTCCTTCCATTCGGCCGGAATTGCAAGAAGTTTGTGCATCTTCTATGTTCGTCGCGGTCAATGGCAAAAGGCGCTTATCTTCAATGTAGGTGTTTCTGCGTGCTGCGCCGGCCCAAAGAGTGTTCGGCGGAAAACGACAACGCAGGCATGTCGGGTGCCACTGTCTGCACCTGCACAGAAAGTTTTGAGCAGATATCTCCTTCCGTTCGGCCGGAATTGAAAGAAGATTGTGCATCTTCAATGTAGGTCGCGGTCAATGACAAAAAGGCGCTTATCTTCAATCTAGGTGTTTCTGCGTGCTGCTCCGGCCCAAAGAGTGCCCGGCGGAAAACGACAACGCAGGCATGTCGGGTGCCACTGTCTACACCTGCACAGAAAGTTTTGAGCAGATATCTCCTTCCATTCGGCCGGAATTGCAAGACGTTTGTGCATCTTCTATGTTCGTCGCGGTCAATGGCAAAAGGCGCTTATCTTCAATCTAGGTGTTTCTGCGTGCTGCGCCAGCCCAAAGAGTGCCCGGCGGAAAACGACAACGCAGGCATGTCGGGTGCCACTGTCTACACCTGCACAGAAAGTTTTGAGCAGATATCTCCTTCCATTCGGCCGGAATTGCAAGACGTTTGTGCATCTTCTATGTTCGTCGCGGTCAATGGCAAAAGGCGCTTATCTTCAATCAAGGTGTTTCTGCGTGCTGCGCCAGCCCAAAGAGTGCCAGGCGGAAAACGACAACGCAGGCATGTCGGGTGCCACTGTCTGCACCTGCACAGAAAGTATTGAGCAGATATCTCCTTCCGTTCTGCCGGAATTGAAAGAAGATTGTGCATCTTCTATGTTCGTCGCGGTCAATGGCAAAAGGCGCTTATCTTCAATCTAGGTGTTTCTGCGTGCTGCGCCGGCCCAAAGAGTGCTCGGCGGAAAACGACAACGCAGGCATGTCGGGTGCCACTGTCTGCACCTGCACAGAAAGTTTTGAGCAGATATCTCCTTCCATTCGGCCGGAATTGCAAGAAGTTTGTGCATCTTCTATGTTCGTCGCGGTCAATGGCAAAAGGCGCTTATCTTCAATCTAGGTGTTTATGCGTGCTGCTCCGGCCCAAAGAGTGCCCGGCGGAAAACGACAACGCAGGCATGTCGGGTGCCACTGTCTGCACCTGCACAGAAAGTTTTGAGCAGATATCTTCTTTCGTTCGGCCGGAATTGCAAGACGTTTGTGCATCTTCAATATTGGTCGCGGTCAATGTCAAAAAGCCCTTATCTGCAATCTAGGTGTTTCTGCGTGCTGCGCCGGCCCAAAGAGTGCCCGGCTGAAAACGACAACGCAGGCATGTCGGGTTCCACTGTCTGCACCTGCACAGAAAGTTTTGAGCAGATATCTCCTTCCATTCGGCCGGAATTGCAAGAAGTTTGTGCATCTTCTATGTTCGTCGCGGTCAATGGCAAAAGGCGCTTATCTTCAATCTAGGTGTTTCTGCGTGCTGCTCCGGCCCAAAGAGTGCCCGGCGGAAAACGACAACGCAGGCATGTTGGGTGCCACTGTCTGCAACTGCACAGAAAGTTTTGAGCAGATATCTTCTTTCGTTCGGCCGGAATTGCAAGACGTTTGTGCATCTTCAATATTGGTCGCGGTCAATGTCAAAAAGCCCTTATCTGCAATCTAGGTGTTTCTGCGTGCTGCGCCGGCCCAAAGAGTGCCCGGCTGAAAACGACAACGCAGGCATGTCGGGTGCCACTGTCTGCACCTGCACAGAAAGGTTTGAGCAGATATCTCCTTCCGTTCGGCCGGAATTGAAAGAAGATTGTGCATCTTCTATGTTCGTCGCGGTCAATGGCAAAAGGCCCTTATCTTCAATCTAGGTGTTTCTGCGTGCTGCTCCGGCCCAAAGAGTGCCCGGCGGAAAACGACAACGCAGGCATGTCGGGTGCCACTGTCTACATCTGCACAGAAAGTTTTGAGCAGATATCTCCTTCCATTCGGCCGGAATTGCAAGACGTTTGTGCATCTTCAATGATGGTCGCGGTCAATGACAAAAAGGCGCTTATCTTCAATCTAGGTGTTTCTACGTGCTGCGCCGGCCCAAAGAGTGCCCGGCTGAAAACGACAACGCAGGCATGTCGGGTGCCACTGTCTGCACTTGCACAGAAAGTTTTGAGCAGATATCTTCTTTCGTTCGGCCGGAATTGCAAGACGTTTGTGCATCTTCAATATTGGTCGCGGTCAATGTCAAAAAGCCCTTATCTGCAATCTAGGTGTTTCTGCGTGCTGCGCCGGCCCAAAGAGTGCCTGGCTGAAAACGACAACGCAGGCATGTCGGGTGCCACTGTCTGCACCAGCACAGAAAGATTTGAGCAGATATCTCCTTCCATTCGGCCGGAATTGCAAGAAGTTTGTGCATCTTCTATGTTCGTCGCGGTCAATGGCAAAAGGCGCTTATCTTCCATCTAGGTGTTTCTGCGTGCTGCGCTGGCCCAAAGAGTGCCCGGCGGAAAACGACAACGCAGGCATGTCGGGTGCCACTGTCTGCACCTGCACAGAAAGGTTTGAGCAGATATCTCCTTCCGTTCGGCCGCAATTGAAAGAAGTTTGTGCATCTTCAATGATGGTCGCGGTCAATGACAAAAAGGCGCTTATCTTCAATCTAGGTGTTTCTGCGTGCTGCGCCGGCCCAAAGAGTGCCCGGCTGAAAACGACAACGCAGGCATGTCGGGTGCCACTGTCTGCACCTGCACAGAAAGGTTTGAGCAGATATCTCCTTCCATTCGGCCGAAATTGCAAGAAGTTTGTGCATCTTCTATGTTCGTCGCGGTCAATGACAAAAAGGCGCTTATCTTCAATCTAGGTGTTTCTGCGTGCTGCTCCGGCCCAAAGAGTGCCCGGCGGAAAACGACAACGCAGGCATGTCGGGTGCCACTGTCTACACCTGCACAGAAAGTTATGAGCAGATATCTCCTTCCATTCGGCCGGAATTGCAAGACGTTTGTGCATCTTCTATGTTCGTCGCGGTCAATGGCAAAAGGCGCTTATCTTCAATCTAGGTGTTTCTGCGTGCTGCTCCGGCCCAAAGAGTGCCCGGCGGAAAACGACAACGCAGGCATGTCGGGTGCCACTGTCTGCACCTGCACAGAAAGTTTTGAGCAGATATCTTCTTTCGTTCGGCCGGAATTGCAAGACGTTTGTGCATCTTCAATATTGGTCGCGGTCAATGTCAAAAAGCCCTTATCTGCAATCTAGGTGTTTCTGCGTGCTGCGCCGGCCCAAAGAGTGCCCGGCGGAAAACGACAACGCAGGCATGTCGGGTGCCACTGTCTGCACCTGCACAGAAAGTTTTGAGCAGATATCTCCTTCCATTCGGCCGGAATTGAAAGAAGATTGTGCATCTTCAATGTAGGTCGCGGTCAATGACAAAAAGGCGCTTATCTTCAATCTAGGTGTTTCTGCGTGCTGCTCCGGCCCAAAGAGTGCCCGGCGGAAAACGACAACGCAGGCATGTCGGGTGCCACTGTCTGCACCTGCACAGAAAGTTTTGAGCAGATATCTTCTTTCGTTCTGCCGGAATTGAAAGACGTTTGTGCATCTTCAATGTAGGTCGCGGTCAATGACAAAAAGGCGCTTATCTTCAATCTAGGTGTTTCTGCGTGCTGCGCCGGCCCAAAGAGTGCCCGACTGAAAACGACAACGCAGGCATGTCGGGTGCCACTGTCTGCACCTGCACAGAAAGGTTTGAGCAGATATCTCCTTCCGTTCGGCCGGAATTGAAAGAAGATTGTGCATCTTCTATGTTCGTCGCGGTCAATGGCAAAAGGCGCTTATCTTCAATCTAGGTGTTTCTGCGTGCTGCTCCGGCCCAAAGAGTGCCCGGCGGAAAACGACAACGCAGGCATGTCGGGTGCCACTGTCTACACCTGCACAGAAAGTTATGAGCAGATATCTCCTTCCATTCAGCCGGAATTGCAAGACGTTTGTGCATCTTCAATATTGGTCGCGGTCAATGTCAAAAAGCCCTTATCTGCAATCTAGGTATTTCTGCGTGCTGCGCCGGCCCAAAGAGTGCCCGGCTGAAAACGACAGCGCAGGCATGTCGGGTGCCACTGTCTGCACCTGCACAGAAAGTTTTGAGCAGATATCTCCTTCCGTTCTGCCGGAATTGAAAGAAGATTGTGCATCTTCCATGTTCGTCGCGGTCAATGGCAAAAGGCGCTTATCTTCAATCTAGGTGTTTCTGCGTGCTGCTCCGGCCCAAAGAGTGCCCGGCGGAAAACGACAACGCAGGCATGTCGGGTGCCACTGTCTACACCTGCACAGAAAGATTTGAGCAGATATCTCCTTCCTTTCGGCCGGAATTGAAAGAAGATTGTGCATCTTCAATGTAGGTCGCGGTCAATGACAAAAAGGCGCTTATCTTCAATCTAGGTGTTTCTGCGTGCTGCGCCGGCCCAAAGAGTGCCCGGCTGAAAACGACAACGCAGGCATGTCGGGTGCCACTGTCTGCACCTGCACAGAAAGTTTTGAGCAGATATCTCCTTCCATTCGGCCGGAATTGCAAGAAGTTTGTGCATCTTCTATGTTCGTCGCGGTCAATGGCAAAAGGCGCTTATCTTCAATCTAGGTGTTTCTGCGTGCTGCGCCGGCCAAAAGAGTGTTCGGCGGAAAACGACAACGCAGGCATGTCGGGTGCCACTGTCTGCACCTGCACAGAAAGTTTTGAGCAGATATCTTCTTTCGTTCGGCCGGAATTGCAAGACGTTTGTGCATCTTCAATATTGGTCGCGGTCAATGTCAAAAAGCCCTTATCTGCAATCTAGGTGTTTCTGCGTGCTGCTCCGGCCCAAAGAGTGCCCGGCTGAAAACGACAACGCAGGCATGTCGGGTGCCACTGTCTGCACCTGCACAGAAAGTTTTGAGCAGATATCTCCTTCCGTTCTGCCGGAATTGAAAGAAGATTGTGCATCTTCTATGTTCGTCGCGGTCAATGGCAAAAGGCGCTTATCTTCAATCTAGGTGTTTCTGCGTGCTGCTCCGGCCGAAAGAGTGCCCGGCGGAAAACGACAACGCAGGCATGTCGGGTGCCACTGTCTACACCTGCACAGAAAGTTTTGAGCAGATATCTCCTTCCTTTCGGCCGGAATTGAAAGAAGATTGTGCATCTTCAATGTAGGTCGCGGTCAATGACAAAAAGGCGCTTATCTTCAATCTAGGTGTTTCTGCGTGCTGCGCCGGCCCAAAGAGTGCCCGGCTGAAAACGACAACGCAGGCATGTCGGGTGCCACTGTCTGCACCTGCACAGAAAGTTTTGAGCAGATATCTCCTTCCATTCGGCCGGAATTGCAAGAAGTTTGTGCATCTTCTATGTTCGTCGCGGTCAATGGCAAAAGGCGCTTATCTTCAATGTAGGTGTTTCTGCGTGCTGCGCCGGCCCAAAGAGTGTTCGGCGGAAAACGACAACGCAGGCATGTCGGGTGCCACTGTCTGCACCTGCACAGAAAGTTTTGAGCAGATATCTCCTTCCGTTCGGCCGGAATTGAAAGAAGATTGTGCATCTTCAATGTAGGTCGCGGTCAATGACAAAAAGGCGCTTATCTTCAATCTAGGTGTTTCTGCGTGCTGCTCCGGCCCAAAGAGTGCCCGGCGGAAAACGACAACGCAGGCATGTCGGGTGCCACTGTCTACACCTGCACAGAAAGTTTTGAGCAGATATCTCCTTCCATTCGGCCGGAATTGCAAGACGTTTGTGCATCTTCTATGTTCGTCGCGGTCAATGGCAAAAGGCGCTTATCTTCAATCTAGGTGTTTCTGCGTGCTGCGCCAGCCCAAAGAGTGCCCGGCGGAAAACGACAACGCAGGCATGTCGGGTGCCACTGTCTACACCTGCACAGAAAGTTTTGAGCAGATATCTCCTTCCATTCGGCCGGAATTGCAAGACGTTTGTGCATCTTCTATGTTCGTCGCGGTCAATGGCAAAAGGCGCTTATCTTCAATCAAGGTGTTTCTGCGTGCTGCGCCAGCCCAAAGAGTGCCAGGCGGAAAACGACAACGCAGGCATGTCGGGTGCCACTGTCTGCACCTGCACAGAAAGTATTGAGCAGATATCTCCTTCCGTTCTGCCGGAATTGAAAGAAGATTGTGCATCTTCTATGTTCGTCGCGGTCAATGGCAAAAGGCGCTTATCTTCAATCTATGTGTTTCTGCGTGCTGCGCCGGCCCAAAGAGTGCTCGGCGGAAAACGACAACGCAGGCATGTCGGGTGCCACTGTCTGCACCTGCACAGAAAGTTTTGAGCAGATATCTCCTTCCATTCGGCCGGAATTGCAAGAAGTTTGTGCATCTTCTATGTTCGTCGCGGTCAATGGCAAAAGGCGCTTATCTTCAATCTAGGTGTTTATGCGTGCTGCTCCGGCCCAAAGAGTGCCCGGCGGAAAACGACAACGCAGGCATGTCGGGTGCCACTGTCTGCACCTGCACAGAAAGTTTTGAGCAGATATCTTCTTTCGTTCGGCCGGAATTGCAAGACGTTTGTGCATCTTCAATATTGGTCGCGGTCAATGTCAAAAAGCCCTTATCTGCAATCTAGGTGTTTCTGCGTGCTGCGCCGGCCCAAAGAGTGCCCGGCTGAAAACGACAACGCAGGCATGTCGGGTTCCACTGTCTGCACCTGCACAGAAAGTTTTGAGCAGATATCTCCTTCCATTCGGCCGGAATTGCAAGAAGTTTGTGCATCTTCTATGTTCGTCGCGGTCAATGGCAAAAGGCGCTTATCGTCAATCTAGGTGTTTCTGCGTGCTGCTCCGGCCCAAAGAGTGCCCGGCGGAAAACGACAACGCAGGCATGTTGGGTGCCACTGTCTGCAACTGCACAGAAAGTTTTGAGCAGATATCTTCTTTCGTTCGGCCGGAATTGCAAGACGTTTGTGCATCTTCAATATTGGTCGCGGTCAATGTCAAAAAGCCCTTATCTGCAATCTAGGTGTTTCTGCGTGCTGCGCCGGCCCAAAGAGTGCCCGGCTGAAAACGACAACGCAGGCATGTCGGGTGCCACTGTCTGCACCTGCACAGAAAGGTTTGAGCAGATATCTCCTTCCGTTCGGCCGGAATTGAAAGAAGATTGTGCATCTTCTATGTTCGTCGCGGTCAATGGCAAAAGGCCCTTATCTTCAATCTAGGTGTTTCTGCGTGCTGCTCCGGCCCAAAGAGTGCCCGGCGGAAAACGACAACGCAGGCATGTCGGGTGCCACTGTCTACATCTGCACAGAAAGTTTTGAGCAGATATCTCCTTCCATTCGGCCGGAATTGCAAGACGTTTGTGCATCTTCAATGATGGTCGCGGTCAATGACAAAAAGGCGCTTATCTTCAATCTAGGTGTTTCTACGTGCTGCGCCGGCCCAAAGAGTGCCCGGCTGAAAACGACAACGCAGGCATGTCGGGTGCCACTGTCTGCACTTGCACAGAAAGTTTTGAGCAGATATCTTCTTTCGTTCGGCCGGAATTGCAAGACGTTTGTGCATCTTCAATATTGGTCGCGGTCAATGTCAAAAAGCCCTTATCTGCAATCTAGGTGTTTCTGCGTGCTGCGCCGGCCCAAAGAGTGCCTGGCTGAAAACGACAACGCAGGCATGTCGGGTGCCACTGTCTGCACCAGCACAGAAAGATTTGAGCAGATATCTCCTTCCATTCGGCCGGAATTGCAAGAAGTTTGTGCATCTTCTATGTTCGTCGCGGTCAATGGCAAAAGGCGCTTATCTTCCATCTAGGTGTTTCTGCGTGCTGCGCTGGCCCAAAGAGTGCCCGGCGGAAAACGACAACGCAGGCATGTCGGGTGCCACTGTCTGCACCTGCACAGAAAGGTTTGAGCAGATATCTCCTTTCGTTCGGCCGCAATTGAAAGAAGTTTGTGCATCTTCAATGATGGTCGCGGTCAATGACAAAAAGGCCCTTATCTTCAATCTAGGTGTTTCTGCGTGCTGCGCTGGCCCAAAGAGTGCCCGGCTGAAAACGACAACGCAGGCATGTCGGGTGCCACTGTCTGCACCTGCACAGAAAGTTTTGAGCAGATATCTTCTTTCGTTCGGCCGGAATTGCAAGACGTTTGTGCATCTTCAATATTGGTCGCGGTCAATGTCAAAAAGCCCTTATCTGCAATCTAGGTGTTTCTGCGTGCTGCGCCGGCCCAAAGAGTGCCCGGCTGAAAACGACAACGCAGGCATGTCGGGTGCCACTGTCTGCACCTGCACAGAAAGTTTTGAGCAGATATCTCCTTCCGTTCTGGCGGAATTGAAAGAAGATTGTGCATCTTCTATGTTCGTCGCGGTCAATGGCAAAAGGCGCTTATTATCAATCTAGGTGTTTCTGCGTGCTGCTCCGGCCGAAAGAGTGCCCGGCGGAAAACGACAACGCAGGCATGTCGGGTGCCACTGTCTACACCTGCACAGAAAGTTTTCAGCAGATATCTCCTTCCATTCGGCCGGAATTGCAAGAAGTTTGTGCATCTTCTATGTTCGTCGCGGTCAATGGCAAAAGGCGCTTATCTTCAATCTAGGTGTTTCTGCGTGCTGCGCCGGCCCAAAGAGTCCCCGGCGGAAAACGACAACGCCGGCATGTCGGGTGCCACTGTCTGCACCTGCACAGCAAGTTTTGAGCAGATATCTCCTTCCGTTCGGCCGGAATTGAAAGAAGATTGTGCATCTTCAATGTAGGTCGCGGTCAATGACAAAAAGGCGCTTATCTTCAATCTAGGTGTTTCTGCGTGCTGCGCCGGCCCAAAGAGTGCCCGGCTGAAAACGACAACGCAGGCATGTCGGGTGCCACTGTCTGCACCTGCACAGAAAGTTTTGAGCAGATATCTTCTTTCGTTCGGCCGGAATTGCAAGACGTTTGTGCATCTTCAATATTGGTCGCGGTCAATGTCAAAAAGCCCTTATCTGCAATCTAGGTGTTTCTGCGTGCTGCGCCGGCCCAAAGAGTGCCCGGCTGAAAACGACAACGCAGGCATGTCGGGTGCCATTGTCTGCACCTGCACAAAAAGTTTTGAGCAGATATCTCCTTCCGTTCTGCCGAAATTGAAAGAAGATTGTGCATCTTCTATGTTCGTCGCGGTCAATGGCAAAAGGCGCTTATCTTCAATCTAGGTGTTTCTGCGTGCTGCTCCGGCCCAAAGAGTGCCCGACGGAAAACGACAACGCAGGCATGTCGGGTGCCACTGTCTACACCTGCACAGAAAGTTTTGAGCAGATATCTCCTTCCATTCGGCCGGAATTGCAAGAAGTTTGTGCATCTTCTATGTTCGTCGCGGTCAATGGCAAAAGGCGCTTATCTTCAATATAGGTGTTTCTGCGTGCTGCTCCGGCCCAAAGAGTGCCCGGCGGAAAACGACAACGCAGGCATGTCGGGTGCCACTGTCTACACCTGCACAGAAAGTTTTGAGCAGATATCTCCTTCCGTTCGGCCGGAATTGCAAGAAGTTTGTGCATCTTCAATATTGGTCGCGGTCAATGTCAAAAAGCCCTTATCTTCAATCTAGGTGTTTCTGCGTGCTGCTCCGGCCCAAAGAGTGCTCGGCGGAAAACGACAACGCAGGCATGTCGGGTGCCACTGTCTACACCTGCACAGAAAGTTTTGAGCAGATATCTCCTTCCATTCTGCCGGAATTGCAAGAAGTTTGTGCATCTTCTATGTACGTCGCGGTCAATGGCAAAAGGCGCTTATCTTCAATCTAGGTGTTTCTGCGTGCTGCGCCGGCCCAAAGAGTGCCCGGCGGAAAACGACAATGCAGGCATGTCGGGTGCCACTGTCTGCACCTGCACAGAAAGTTTTGAGCAGATTTCTTCTTTCGTTCGGCCGGAATTGCAAGACGTTTGTGCATCTTCAATATTGGTCGCGGTCAATGTCAAAAAGCCCTTATCTGCAATCTAGGTGTTTCTGCGTGCTGCGCCGGCCCAAAGAGTGCCCGGCTGAAAACGACAACGCAGGCATGTCGGGTGCCACTGTCTGCACCTGCACAGAAAGGTTTGAGCAGATATCTCCTTCCGTTCGGCCGGAATTGAAAGAAGATTGTGCATCTTCTATGTTCGTCGCGGTCAATGGCAAAAGGCGCTTATCTTCAATCTAGGTGTTTCTGCGTGCTGCGCCGGCCCAAAGAGTGCCCGGCGGAAAACGACAACGCAGGCATGTCGGGTGCCACTGTCTACACCTGCACAGAAAGTTTTGAGCAGATATCTCCTTCCATTCGGCCGGAATTGCAAGACGTTTGTGCATCTTCAATGATGGTCGCGGTCAATGACAAAAAGGCGCTTATCTTCAATCTAGGTGTTTCTACGTGCTGCGCCGGCCCAAAGAGTGCCCGGCTGAAAACGACAACGCAGGCATGTCGGGTGCCACTGTCTGCACTTGCACAGAAAGTTTTGAGCAGATATCTTCTTTCGTTCGGCCGGAATTGCAAGACGTTTGTGCATCTTCAATATTGGTCGCGGTCAATGTCAAAAAGCCCTTATCTGCAATCTAGGTGTTTCTGCGTGCTGCGCCGGCCCAAAGAGTGCCTGGCTGAAAACGACAACGCAGGCATGTCGGGTGCCACTGTCTGCACCAGCACAGAAAGATTTGAGCAGATATCTCCTTCCATTCGGCCGGAATTGCAAGAAGTTTGTGCATCTTCTATGTTCGTCGCGGTCAATGGCAAAAGGCGCTTATCTTCAATCTAGGTGTTTCTGCGTGCTGCTCCAGCCCAAAGAGTGCCCGGCGGAAAACGACAACGCAGGCATGTCGGGTGCCACTGTCTACACCTGCACAGAAAGTTTTGAGCAGATATCTCCTTCCATTCGGCCGGAATTGCAAGACGTTTGTTTATCTTCTATGTTCGTCGCGGTCAATGGCAAAAGGCGCTTATCTTCAATCTAGGTGTTTCTGCGTGCTGCGCCGGCCCAAAGAGTGCCCGGCGGAAAACGACAACGCAGGCATGTCGGGTGCCACTGTCTGCACCTGCACAGAAAGTTTTGAGCAGATATCTCCTTCCATTCTGCCGGAATTGCAAGAAGTTTGTGCATCTTCTATGTACGTCGCGGTCAATGGCAAAAGGCGCTTATCTTCAATCTAGGTGTTTCTGCGTGCTGCGCCGGCCCAAAGAGTGCCCGGCGAAAAACGACAATGCAGGCATGTCGGGTGCCACTGTCTGCACCTGCACAGAAAGTTTTGAGCAGATTTCTTCTTTCGTTCGGCCGGAATTGCAAGACGTTTGTGCATCTTCAATATTGGTCGCGGTCAATGTCAAAAAGCCCTTATCTGCAATCTAGGTGTTTCTGCGTGCTGCGCCGGCCCAAAGAGTGCCCGGCTGAAAACGACAACGCAGGCATGTCGGGTGCCACTGTCTGCACCTGCACAGAAAGGTTTGAGCAGATATCTCCTTCCGTTCGGCCGGAATTGAAAGAAGATTGTGCATCTTCTATGTTCGTCGCGGTCAATGGCAAAAGGCGCTTATCTTCAATCTAGGTGTTTCTGCGTGCTGCGCCGGCCCAAAGAGTGCCCGGCGGAAAACGACAACGCAGGCATGTCGGGTGCCACTGTCTACACCTGCACAGAAAGTTTTGAGCAGATATCTCCTTCCATTCGGCCGGAATTGCAAGACGTTTGTGCATCTTCAATGATGGTCGCGGTCAATGACAAAAAGGCGCTTATCTTCAATCTAGGTGTTTCTACGTGCTGCGCCGGCCCAAAGAGTGCCCGGCTGAAAACGACAACGCAGGCATGTCGGGTGCCACTGTCTGCACTTGCACAGAAAGTTTTGAGCAGATATCTTCTTTCGTTCGGCCGGAATTGCAAGACGTTTGTGCATCTTCAATATTGGTCGCGGTCAATGTCAAAAAGCCCTTATCTGCAATCTAGGTGTTTCTGCGTGCTGCGCCGGCCCAAAGAGTGCCTGGCTGAAAACGACAACGCAGGCATGTCGGGTGCCACTGTCTGCACCAGCACAGAAAGATTTGAGCAGATATCTCCTTCCATTCGGCCGGAATTGCAAGAAGTTTGTGCATCTTCTATGTTCGTCGCGGTCAATGGCAAAAGGCGCTTATCTTCAATCTAGGTGTTTCTGCGTGCTGCTCCAGCCCAAAGAGTGCCCGGCGGAAAACGACAACGCAGGCATGTCGGGTGCCACTGTCTACACCTGCACAGAAAGTTTTGAGCAGATATCTCCTTCCATTCGGCCGGAATTGCAAGACGTTTGTTTATCTTCTATGTTCGTCGCGGTCAATGGCAAAAGGCGCTTATCTTCAATCTAGGTGTTTCTGCGTGCTGCGCCGGCCAAAAGAGTGTTCGGCGGAAAACGACAACGCAGGCATGTCGGGTGCCACTGTCTGCACCTGCACAGAAAGTTTTGAGCAGATATCTTCTTTCGTTCGGCCGGAATTGCAAGACGTTTGTGCATCTTCAATATTGGTCGCGGTCAATGTCAAAAAGCCCTTATCTGCAATCTAGGTGTTTCTGCGTGCTGCTCCGGCCCAAAGAGTGCCCGGCTGAAAACGACAACGCAGGCATGTCGGGTGCCACTGTCTGCACCTGCACAGAAAGTTTTGAGCAGATATCTCCTTCCGTTCTGCCGGAATTGAAAGAAGATTGTGCATCTTCTATGTTCGTCGCGGTCAATGGCAAAAGGCGCTTATCTTCAATCTAGGTGTTTCTGCGTGCTGCTCCGGCCGAAAGAGTGCCCGGCGGAAAACGACAACGCAGGCATGTCGGGTGCCACTGTCTACACCTGCACAGAAAGTTTTGAGCAGATATCTCCTTCCGTTCGGCCGGAATTGAAAGAAGATTGTGCATCTTCAATGTAGGTCGCGGTCAATGACAAAAAGGCGCTTATCTTCAATCTAGGTGTTTCTGCGTGCTGCTCCGGCCCAAAGAGTGCCCGGCGGAAAACGACAACGCAGGCATGTCGGGTGCCACTGTCTGCACCTGCACAGAAAGTTTTGAGCAGATATCTTCTTTCGTTCGGCCGGAATTGCAAGACGTTTGTGCATCTTCAATATTGGTCGCGGTCAATGTCAAAAAGCCCTTATCTGCAATCTAGGTGTTTCTGCGTGCTGCGCCGGCCCAAAGAGTGCCCGGCTGAAAACGACAACGCAGGCATGTCGGGTTCCACTGTCTGCACCTGCACAGAAAGTTTTGAGCAGATATCTCCTTCCATTCGGCCGGAATTGCAAGAAGTTTGTGCATCTTCTATGTTCGTCGCGGTCAATGGCAAAAGGCGCTTATCTTCAATCTAGGTGTTTCTGCGTGCTGCTCCGGCCCAAAGAGTGCCCGGCGGAAAACGACAACGCAGGCATGTTGGGTGCCACTGTCTGCAACTGCACAGAAAGTTTTGAGCAGATATCTTCTTTCGTTCGGCCGGAATTGCAAGACGTTTGTGCATCTTCAATATTGGTCGCGGTCAATGTCAAAAAGCCCTTATCTGCAATCTAGGTGTTTCTGCCTGCTGCGCCGGCCCAAAGAGTGCCCGGCTGAAAACGACAACGCAGGCATGTCGGGTGCCACTGTCTGCACCTGCACAGAAAGGTTTGAGCAGATATCTCCTTCCGTTCGGCCGGAATTGAAAGAAGATTGTGCATCTTCTATGTTCGTCGCGGTCAATGGCAAAAGGCCCTTATCTTCAATCTAGGTGTTTCTGCGTGCTGCTCCGGCCCAAAGAGTGCCCGGCGGAAAACGACAACGCAGGCATGTCGGGTGCCACTGTCTACACCTGCACAGAAAGTTTTGAGCAGATATCTCCTTCCGTTCGGCCGGAATTGCAAGAAGTTTGTGCATCTTCAATATTGGTCGCGGTCAATGTCAAAAAGCCCTTATCTTCAATCTAGGTGTTTCTGCGTGCTGCTCCGGCCCAAAGAGTGCTCGGCGGAAAACGACAACGCAGGCATGTCGGGTGCCACTGTCTACACCTGCACAGAAAGTTTTGAGCAGATATCTCCTTCCATTCTGCCGGAATTGCAAGAAGTTTGTGCATCTTCTATGTACGTCGCGGTCAATGGCAAAAGGCGCTTATCTTCAATCTAGGTGTTTCTGCGTGCTGCGCCGGCCCAAAGAGTGCCCGGCGGAAAACGACAATGCAGGCATGTCGGGTGCCACTGTCTGCACCTGCACAGAAAGTTTTGAGCAGATTTCTTCTTTCGTTCGGCCGGAATTGCAAGACGTTTGTGCATCTTCAATATTGGTCGCGGTCAATGTCAAAAAGCCCTTATCTGCAATCTAGGTGTTTCTGCGTGCTGCGCCGGCCCAAAGAGTGCCCGGCTGAAAACGACAACGCAGGCATGTCGGGTGCCACTGTCTGCACCTGCACAGAAAGGTTTGAGCAGATATCTCCTTCCGTTCGGCCGGAATTGAAAGAAGATTGTGCATCTTCTATGTTCGTCGCGGTCAATGGCAAAAGGCGCTTATCTTCAATCTAGGTGTTTCTGCGTGCTGCTCCGGCCCAAAGAGTGCCCGGCGGAAAACGACAACGCAGGCATGTCGGGTGCCACTGTCTACACCTGCACAGAAAGTTTTGAGCAGATATCTCCTTCCATTCGGCCGGAATTGCAAGACGTTTGTGCATCTTCAATGATGGTCGCAGTCAATGACAAAAAGGCGCTTATCTTCAATCTAGGTGTTTCTACGTGCTGCGCCGGCCCAAAGAGTGCCCGGCTGAAAACGACAACGCAGGCATGTCGGGTGCCACTGTCTGCACTTGCACAGAAAGTTTTGAGCAGATATCTTCTTTCGTTCGGCCGGAATTGCAAGACGTTTGTGCATCTTCAATATTGGTCGCGGTCAATGTCAAAAAGCCCTTATCTGCAATCTAGGTGTTTCTGCGTGCTGCGCCGGCCCAAAGAGTGCCTGGCTGAAAACGACAACGCAGTCATATCGGGTGCCACTGTCTGCACCAGCACAGAAAGATTTGAGCAGATATCTCCTTCCATTCGGCCGGAATTGCAAGAAGTTTGTGCATCTTCTATGTTCGTCGCGGTCAATGGCAAAAGGCGCTTATCTTCAATCTAAGTGTTTCTGCGTGCTGCTCCGGCCCAAAGAGTGCCCGGCGGAAAACGACAACGCAGGCATGTCGGGTGCCACTGTCTGCACCTGCACAGAAAGGTTTGAGCAGATATCTCCTTCCGTTCGGCCGGAATTGAAAGAAGTTTGTGCATCTTCAATGATGGTCGCGGTCAATGACAAAAAGGCGCTTATCTTCAATCTAGGTGTTTCTGCGTGCTGCGCCGGCCCAAAGAGTGCCCGGCTGAAAACGACAACGCAGGCATGTCGGGTGCCACTGTCTGCACCTGCACAGAAAGGTTTGAGCAGATATCTCCTTCCATTCGGCCGAAATTGCAAGAAGTTTGTGCATCTTCTATGTTCGTCGCGGTCAATGACAAAAAGGCGCTTATCTTCAATCTAGGTGTTTCTGCGTGCTGCTCCGGCCCAAAGAGTGCCCGGCGGAAAACGACAACGCAGGCATGTCGGGTGCCACTGTCTACACCTGCACAGAAAGTTATGAGCAGATATCTCCTTCCATTCGGCCGGAATTGCAAGACGTTTGTGCATCTTCTATGTTCGTCGCGGTCAATGGCAAAAGGCGCTTATCTTCAATCTAGGTGTTTCTGCGTGCTGCTCCGGCCCAAAGAGTGCCCGGCGGAAAACGACAACGCAGGCATGTCGGGTGCCACTGTCTGCACCTGCACAGAAAGTTTTGAGCAGATATCTTCTTTCGTTCGGCCGGAATTGCAAGACGTTTGTGCATCTTCAATATTGGTCGCGGTCAATGTCAAAAAGCCCTTATCTGCAATCTAGGTGTTTCTGCGTGCTGCGCCGGCCCAAAGAGTGCCCGGCGGAAAACGACAACGCAGGCATGTCGGGTGCCACTGTCTGCACCTGCACAGAAAGTTTTGAGCAGATATCTCCTTCCATTC